>NC_056568.1:18627963-18639700 GCF_013358625.1 Macadamia integrifolia
AAAAATATATATATATATATATATATTAATAATAATAATAATAATAATAATAATAATAATAATAATAATAATAATAATAATAATAATAAATAGATAAATGCATTTGTAAGCAATTGAGCTCGGAATTTCATCAAATCATTGTCAGGAAATTCTCTTAGGATATTCTCCCTGATCCGGAAGTGGATTCCATATTGAATATCTCCTCCATTCACACTGCATTGTGAATCTAGGAGACCGATAAAAAAAATATAGCTAGTGTAGGCATCAACCATTGTTACACCAAAACACACAGTATAACACCAATGATAAGGACCTCTCAGGCATTGGGGACCAAAATAACTAGCAAAGAACCTTATTTCGTAAACGACTGATGGTGATCCATACTAGACTCTCAATGTAGTTATGTCCAATATACATACAATATGAATGCTAACATTTATATTTTGGAGTCGCATTCTGAAAATACACAATATGACAACCCTATGAACAGTATGCCCAATACTGTCCCTATTTGTGAACACTTTAACGGTTTATCCTTAGGACAACACATCACACATAAAATGATAATGGAAATTAATTTTATTTAACATACTTTAATTTGGATTTGATGGCACACATATCCAACAGAAAGTCAATGTTGATGATATAAGACAGATCTTAACTTTTCAGATGCCTTTTGCAGTTTTATTGATCTTTTTGCATATTATTGACTACTTTTTAATGTTTTATAACAAATTTTTTTTTTTTCATTGAAAAGGTTCTTCAATCCTTTCTCACAACATTTTTTTTTTTTTGCAAATACAGAGCATTTATAATTCAGTACTTAACAAGAAAGAATTATCTTCCCTCTATAAATATGTTCAGTTAAGTGTATGCCCACATACTTATGCAAGCTTATGTTTGTATGCGTATGGCATACATGAATTTCCAGTCGCACATAAGACTTGTGTGGCGCAGTTTGCACCCTAGTTCAAAGAGGAGGTAACCTTGGTGCAAAATGACTTACATTGCTGTCTTTTGGATCCTTCAGGTGTTGGGCCTATTGGCTTTTAAGTCTGTTGGCATGAGTTAAAAGGACAGCTGTTCACACTAAAATCTCCTCTATCCAGTCCTTCAATTTTAGAAGGTGGTACTCCAGAAGAAGAGGCTGAACAAGATGACTTACTAAAATTTCTGAGATGGCTGGTCAGAAGTCACAGATCACTTGTCATAACAAATGCTTCCTGTTAAACAGCAGAGCATTTTTTCTATACCCTAACTGCATTTTGGAAGAGGATTTATCAGAGAGGGTGCTGCCAAGCAAGGTTGGAATTGTACCTTTTTTTACTTGAGTTTTAATGGAACTTTAGATTCACCGTGTTAATGGTCAAAAGTACGAGGGTTTTTTCTTCCATTACTGAAGAACAAAGTACACAGCAAAGGCTACTTCAGGAGATTCTCAGCATCTCAAAATTTGTAGAACATTAATCTGTATCTTGGATTAATAGCATCCTGGCGTGGCCTACTAGAGATATTAAATGACTATGATTGTTGCCCCCCCCCCCCCTTCTTGTGGATTAGCTCCAAAATGAGTCCTCATTGGAATTAACTCGCAGATCAATGGAGTGACCATGATATGGCAACTATACCACGCTGCAGGTGCAGTTTCAGACTATAGAAGTGGAAAATTTCAAAAAGTGTTGTTAATCTACCATTGAGATTACACAATTAATTGATGACTGCACTGTTACACCTTGTACCATTATTACACTGTTCTTCACCCCGTTTGCAGCAACAGTTGAATTCACTTGTATGTTATCCAGTTGCAAGTTATACCCATCATTGCACAGAAATCCATTTAATAAGGACAAACAATTTGAAGTTTAGCTCTAGAAGTATAGAATTTTATTGGAGAAAGATTGTCAAGTTACATTATTGCTTTGCTCTGTGATATTAATTAATCACTGGATCTGACAAATATACATAAAAAAGATGATTTGTTTAGATATTTTTAAATTCATTGTGTAGCTTTGTATGATTCTGAAGTGCCAGACCATGATTTATTGGAAATACAGAGAAACACCATTATTAAAAGAGATGAGATTATAAGAAGATAAAATAAGTCACTCTGAAGGAAGAGATAAGTTAGGCCATAAGAATGGAGATGAGACATAGAAAGGGTGTGATAGCCTTGGGAGGTTTACCCTTTAATTTTTTAACTATCACACCGAGAGAAAGGACATCTGTCCATCTGTGGTAGAAAGAAATTCCTCTTATTACATCTGCTTTTCAGCTTTGGAATAAATTTTGATGTACACATCACATGCTACAAATGTGCATGTCATACATATCACAATGGTGGCGATCACAGTTACCAGTTGAGCAATAAGCAGAAATGGATCCGCAGCTATATCGGCTGTGTTTGGTATGCATTCCGGGCCAAGAACGCATTCTGGACTATACAACACAATATTTGGTATACGTTCCATTCTCAAATTTTGGAATGTGCTCAAGAATGCAGCCCATTCTTGAATGGGATTTTTTCCCATTCTGCATTCTTGTTCTCTAGCTCAACTTTTGAGTCACCCCTCCCGAACTTGACATCAACGCCCATTTTCTATTTCCTGCAACTCATAAAAAGGAGAAAACATTGGAGAATGACCATGTACCCAATTGTCCGCGGGAAACCTCTATCTTGTAACTTATGTGTGAGATCGTTGGACTCGTTGGAAAAGAGGCGGCCATGGGCATTGTGAGTGGCGATGATGAATCAGTTCTTTTTGGAGTCACGATTGATGCCTTTGAGGTGGAAAAGAGCGAAGAGATGGGAGTGGGAAGGATGGAATTGGACGAGGCCTAGGCCAAGAGGGTGCAATTGAGGTCTGGGTCGGCCAATTGTTTTGGGGTAGGGACTAGGGATGCATTTGAGGCCGAGGCGGTTAGCAACGCACTAGTCTTGGATGAAGCGGCAAAAATGTGGTTGGGGATGAGGGTGAAGTTGAAGAGAGGAGCTTGGGTAATGGGGCAGTGGTGTTACCAAGAAGGAGCTCAGCTACCGGATTTAACTTGACCCGTTTGCAAGCATAGACATTCACAAGAGAAATCCTATTGGCTTTATTTCCAGTCAATTGGCAAACTAGTTCTGTCTTAGAATCCATTCGGATTTGAAGCAGAAGATGATCGTAAGCTTATTGGCTCTATTTCCTATAGGGAGGAGATTGGTCAATTTTGTCGTGCTTGTTAGAGTTAGAGATGGTTCGTTGCAACAGCGGAGAGGAAGATGGTATGGAAGCATTTGGAATCAAAGGTTCCTTTTCACCATCCGATGAGCTGGTTGTTGCCTCTGTTACCAGAGTTTCAAAAGTAGTTCTATTGCTTCTTGTTTTGATTCATGTATTTGTATTATGATAAGGGAAGTTTAGAAAGCAAGAGACGATAATTGTTGGGAAGATAAGTAATGATGATTGGAGCTTAAATATTTGAGAATTGAAATGGAGGTGGAGCTTATATGATCTCAGTAGTTAAATAAGAGATGTGATCAAATGAAAGGGTTGGGATTACTTGGCTCGTAACTTGTGTTGCTCATCTGTTGTTCGATGAAATGCACGAGCATTCTGAAACTACAAATGCATTTTAACTAATCATATACTCATACAATGTTCTCATTTTCCACTAAGAATGCATTCTCTATTGTGAGAATGAGAATGAGAATGCACATTCTCAGAATGGGAATGCGTACCAAACACAACCTATTGTTCATGTGTCTGATATAACCGAGGGCAATTACTCTCACTTCCCTATACTCATTTTATATTTACCCAAACTTCCTTAACTTCTTTTCAGATTCTCCCAGAAAAAAACAAAGTTCCATCTTCCATCTTTCTCTTAACTTTTTTTTTTTTGGGTGGAATGTCTCTCTCTAAATGAATACATCTACTTAGTGTAGTGTCAATATTATTATTATTAGTATTATCATTATTATTTATTTTTTATTTTTTTTTGCATAACAAGGTAAGCAATTCTTTTAATAAAAAAAAAAAGGGTAAACAATTCGCTTAAACAAAAACACCTCTTCAATAGATTTCATGAGACAAAAGTTAGTCAAAAAACAGGAGATTTATAGACATAAAAAATTAGAGGTATCAAGATCCAAGGCCATGAATTGGTGCTATTGGTCACAACCAAATTACGTGAGTCTACCAAATTACTCCAAATTTTTGTAACATCCCAGCCTTATGTTTTTATCCTACTTCAAACCATAGAGTAGGCCTTTAGTATCTCTCTGTGTCTCTTGTATGACCAAAAGTTCTTTATAATTGGAGGTACTTGTTTATTTTGTTGCCACAACATACTTGGCTTCATCTTTACCTCTCTTCCTCTGTTTGAAAATGACTGTATGCACCCTTTTTTCCCCATTGATTGACTTTTTTTTTTTTTTGGTAGAAAGAAAATCTATTGAGATGAACGGATTGACTTGCTAATTCCAAAAAAGCTAGCCGCGTGCTTGTCCCGCTCCCTAGTATAATATATAACGCTAGACCATTTCCATAGTCTAATCCTAATAACGACTCTCATTAGTTGAACCCTGCTTAGACCTTAGGCTGTGTTTGTACTTTTTTCTTGATTTAGGAAATTTTCTTTGCACTTGATATGTCTTCACCCAATAGAAGATTCAACATTTGAAATTCAAAATTCTTCTTTGGAATCGTGAAGTTTTCCTTTGCTCCCCCCAAAAAATTCTTGCATAAAACACAAGAAAACATGAGAAAATTTGAAAACATAAGAAGATAAAAAATGAATAATTACACAATGATTTCCTATATGTTTATCTCTCAAAAAATTCAAAGTTTTTTTCGTTTTTTTCATTTTTTTCATTTTTTTCCCTTTTCTTCTCTTGATTACCAAACATACATAGTCTTTTTATTTTCTCACTGTTTCATTTTTTTTCTAGATTCTATTTTCTTTTCTTTCCTTTTCTTCTCTTGGCTACCAAACATAGCCTTAGAGGCCACTTGAGGCCAAGATTTTAAAAAACGGGATCAGGGGTCGAATCATCCTGAATCGGTCAAAATCGGCAGGAATCAACTCGGATCGGTTAAATACCGATTCCACCGTTCCGGTTTTTTAAATCCTGGACGGCGCGGACTGCGGAGATTGAGTGGGAGAGTCGGAGAGAGACATGTAAGAGGACGCTGTGTCAACACTCAAGCGTCTCTGCCCATCTGTCCCTCATCGGTCTGGAAAAGCCATGCTACTTTCTCGATTTCCTATATAGACATTGATAGATCTGTCTCTGTGACAGCTTTTCTTCGGTGCTCAAGAGATGTAAGGAAAGGAACAACAAAACCCAGGTGGAGAAATTGAAATCTCATACTTCCCTTTCTCCTGTGAAGTGAGAAAATTAACAGATCTCTTCAAAGAAGATGATAGGTGCAGCTATACAGTGTTTCATGGACTTGGTGGTAGCAGGGATTTCCTTGATGATTGGTTTGGGATTCTTCGCTTTCATTGCTTCGATTCTCTGCTCTGCTGCTTTTTTGCTTAATGTCAAGGACGTCTCTTAAGGGAATAAGAGGTATTCGCTTTTCAAATTGATGTTGGGTAGTTCTGTGAATAGATCAAATCAGCTTAGAAATGAAGTTGCGGAGAGAATTGCTGTTTTTCTTCTCCAGCGGCAGAGGGAAGTTGATGTAGATTTCAATTTTTTCAGGTGTGTTTTGTTTTCTCTCCCCTCTTCTTTGAATTCCCCTTGTTTGTTAAAGTCTCTGGTTTGGTGGGTTTGTGATTTTATTTTTTGTTTTCTGCATTTACCATTGAATTGCTTGAAAATTTTCTCTGGCTTATTTACCTATATGAATGGTCCTTGGCCTTCTCTGACGCCAGGAGACTTATTGGAGATGCATACACCCTTTAGTAAGTCAGATCAGGATGATGGTTTGTTTTCTAGTGATTTCAGAAATCAATTTTCAAGGCCTCTTTTTTATTAAAATAGAAGAAAGGGAGAAAGACAACAAGCCAAACAGGCAATCCTAGGGAGAGATTCATAGGTTGGATAAGGTTGGACATCAAGACTTTGTTGATCTGTTAATCTTGTCTACACCAATGTGGCCTAGCCTAAGGTGCTAGAGAGAAGTTTGGTTATCTGGAGAATGCTTTTGTTATGTTACACTATAGACATATGGGAATTATTGATTCATTTAAGATAGACTTGAGGAAATATACGCCATTCATTCTATAACCAGAGGCAACAAGCTTGCCTTTAAGAGTACTAATCAAATCATCATTAAATGAAATTCTATAACCATCATCAATAAGTCTTGAAACAGAAATTAAATTCCTATTGAATCCAGGTACATGATAACAATTATTTAACTTTAAAGCTCAAGTATTACTTAAACAAATGATAAATGTGCTGACTGCTACTTGATTGACCTCATCTCCCGTCCCCACTCGGACGGTGATCTCACTCTTTCTTGCCCCTCTGGTCTCTTGAGACCCCTGCAACATATTGCAAACATATGCGATAGACCCATTGTCCACACACCATAGGGGTGGGATCAATTTTATCAAAATAAGAAAAAGGAGATCCTTCTAATAGCTATTGGGGGGGGGTTTCAAGGCAAGAAAATAAAATAAGGGGAGTCCTAACTGTATGGGTGAACTCCCCCAACTTTGAAAACTGTTTGTTTGGGAGGGAGGGAGGGAGGGAGAAGGAGGGTGAGATGAGATCCTACTTTACTATCAATGGAGAATTGGATTACATTGCTCACCCTCACACATCTCTCAGATTTCTTACTGAGAAAAAATCCTCGCTGCAAATATATAGCAAAAATTTATACAGAAAATTTACTGAAATACCCATATAGCCCCTAAAAAATTTTCGGGTCTCCTACCTCCCAAACCCTTGCATGGGCCCACCAGTTTGTTGAGGCCCTGCCGTAACGATGCTTAACTAGGCCCCAGATGCAACCCAAACTCCCAACACAAATAAAATTCTAAACAGCTAGGTCAAGAAACAATGCCAATAAAGCTGTCAGCTTAGACAATGATGGCTGACGGTTATATCTCTAGTAATTAACACTTACAAAGGTTCAAAATCAAGTATTGATATGTAAACTCAGAATCCAAACAATAGGCTTAAAATAAAGTTGAATAATAGTACCTCAATTGGAGATAATTAATTACTCACAAACCAAGCCTCTGATGAGGCTAAAACTGTGGTCAATTGTATATAATAATCCCAACAAAACCTGAAAATCTTAACCTAAGTTGATGGCTGGTTGTGAGTTATGAAGAATCTTGATTTGGTCACCAAAAACGGAACTTTTGGAAACAAAAGCTGAAAGCTTCAGAAGAGCTTCAACTGTGAATTGAAGGAATCTTGTGTGAGCACAATGAAGTCCTCAAAGTATGGCTTGAAGTGGATCAGAGAACAGGGAGATATGGGAATTGAAATCTGCCGAAATTTCTCTCTTCCAAGGCTGTCACAGGACATCTTTGATCTCAGAACAGAAGCAACAAATATAGCTGATACATCCTCTGAAACAAGCCTTCAATGGAGCATAAACAAGCCTCACAACACTCAGAAAAAAATATAATAAATAAAAGAGAGAAAATGGAAGAAGATTGATGGAGAGATAGAAGGGTTTACCTATCTCAGCCAATGGGTCCCTCAGCTCTCTCAGCTGATCTCTCAGTCTCTCTCAAAAATAGTTTGGCTAGCAAACAACTCAAAATTTCATTAATCAACTGTGTCAAAAGAGGTACAATCAATCCCTTTAAATAGGTTGGGAAAGCTTTTACAAAATAGGAAAGTAAAAAAAAAAAAAAGGAAATAAATAGAAAAAAGAAACTTTTAGTTCCTTGGACAAGAAGACATAAATAAAAGGAAACTAAGAAGAATAGAAACAATGGAACTTTCCTAAACTGGGTTTACTTGTTTGATAAGAAGAATAAAACAAAGAGAAAGGAAGCAAATCACATCTTCTAGAAAGCTGTTCGATCCCCCTTTCTTCCTTATGACTAAGCCTCATTATAAGATAAAAACAACTCCCCAAATTGGAATCGGTAGGGAGATTCTTGGGGCTTCTAGAAGGTGTCCAACCTAGAACCACTAGGCTAAATTGGTCTGGTTCAAGGGCTGCTTCTTTCTCATATTATATTTCAGTCCAGTCGTGATCTACATCATGTTCTCTCAGTTACGAAGAAGAATAGACGTAATCTAGGAATTCACAAACAGTAGCTATCTCAAAACAGTCAAACTAATATAATTCACTCAAATAATCTACGTAGTTCTCTCATTACATTTGTCGAATGGGATGCATTGAACAAATGGAGTATATAATCCTATAGATTGAACTAAATAACAAAGACGCCCAAACTCTCCTAGGTGGTTACATTTAAACCTTAAATCTATGATAGCACAGGGAAGCAAACATTCTTCTGAAACCTCTAATTTAATGGACCTTGATATTTTGGGAGCCATGTGAAATCAAGCTCATCTCCTTTATTTTTAGTAATTGAACTCTTGGCAATTGATACATTGGTATCTCCGTAGCCACATTTTTATGAGGTAGTCAGTGGCTAAAAGATCTGGGGGCAGGCCTAAAATGACCGTAGGAGAATTTGTGAGGAATGACATGTATAGCCTAGGTTTCGTCCCAAGTATGACATTGGATAGATCCTATTGGAGGGCAATGATCCATGTAGCTGACCCTATTTAGTTGATTTTCTCTTGGCTTGTTGGGTTGTTCCTCTTTCCTCTTACTCTCATTTGTCTTTCACTTCTCTGGTATCTCTTTTTTTTTTTCCTCTTCTTTTTGCCTTTTTCCTAGGCTGTTTTGGATCTATGTTTCCCTACTTTGTTTTGCATGGATCCATTCAGCTGACCCCATTAAGTTGGGATAAGCTAGAGTCAACCAGTTTGATAGATTAGACAACGGAAGGGATTAATGCGAAGCTGGAGTTATGGAGAACAAGTTTACAGAATATATGGGGTGTTACTTTAGGCAAACCATGACAATTGATGAAGCAGTGAAACCTGAGGAGTGAGAACTGCCACATAGTATTTTTTTTCAGATACCTGGGGTCAACCATTAACAATGAGGGGGATATAGAGAATGATGTTTCCCACAAATTGAAGTAGGTTGGATGAAGTGGAGAGGTGCAATGGGAGTGTGATATGACAAACGACAAGACAGTGATAAGACCAGCTATGACATATGGGGCGGAATGTTGGGCAGTCAAGAAGAGTAATGTAGAAAAACTGGGCGTAGCAAAGGTGAGGATGTTGAGGGGGATGTGCCGAAAGACAAGGGAGGGGGGGAGAGAGAAAGAGAGAGTATGGTCATATCTAACAGAGACCCATGGATGCACCAGTAGGGAAGAGTGACCAGATTCAAATAGAAGTAGCTAAAAGAGGAAATGACAGACCTAAAATGACTATAGGAGAAGTGGTAAGAAAAGATATGCAAAGACCCATGTATGACCGTGGATAGAGCTGTTTGGAGTACAAAAACCCATGTAGCTGACCCATTTTAGGAGAATGTTCCTGAGATGCCACTTTGATTTTTGTGTTTGACCTCTTTTCACTTCTTTTATTTCATTTTTCTTTTTTACCTTCTACTACTTTTTCTTCTCTTATCATGTATGCTTCTATTGAATTCATGTAGCCGACCCCATTTAGTTGGGATAAGGTTATGGTGGTTGTTGTTGCTGCTGTTGTTGTAAGGCTGAATTTGTTGGTTGTTGTTTGTTGTTGTTGGTCAGTGGCTAATTTGATGGACTTATTGACTTTGGTATGAGCAAGATGGTTATTTATTTTGGGCCTGTTTTTGGGGTTGGGTTTTTTGTTGGCCTTCTCTGGTATTATTATTATTGAAGGCTTTAGTTCCACTGTGTATTTTCATGGGATTTCTGCTCCTTTTTTTGCTTGTTGGACTGAAGGCACCGCAAGGGGAACCAGAAGAGAGGAATCAGAAGGGCCTAGGCGTGCTGCAGAGAAAAAGACGAAGACCCTTAGATCAGCAATTTCTATTCTACCTCTGCATGTTCTTTAGTGCATCATAGATTTTGCTTGTTAAACTAGTATTACTCTAATATTCACAAGGCGGCATATTGGGAGTCTCTTCGGTACCTGTAAAACCCTATTCTTTCAGGGAAAACTCTCCAAATAGCTAATTTGTGTATTTGATATTGTTCTAACATGAATTGACATGAAACATCTTGCAGTTTAGTACTTGTGATCAATTTTTTTTCCCATCAGATCTCTTATCTGGTATGGTAAATAATATATGACCATTTAAGTTCCCCCCTCCCCTCCCCCCAAAGCTATCAGCTGGAGTACTTGTTTGTGGATTTCAAAATAGTATAGAGGCCAACCAGATGCCTATTGTTCCATTTCTCAAATATTTAGAACTTGCTTTGCTTTGGCAGATATAATAACAGAAGGAAATGGAGTTGTACAGATGTTGAAATACAGAGGCTAGAGCTCACACAATTGTAAAGGTACTTAACTACTGCATAGTCGGCAATAAAGCTGCATTACCTCTCCCCTATTCTCTAGACCGGCTGGCTGGCCTCCTTCATCATTCATTCACTTTCCTGATCAAGGACCCTTAAGGTGTCTTTCTGTGTTCCTGCAACCCTTTATCCTGTAGAAAAATAAGATTCTTCTTGTCTTATATATTAGTTGAGAGTAACAGGCTCGCGGGCACTTAACTAACACTAACATGAATACCCCTCCATCTCTATAAGATAAGAAGGCAATGACTGGGGAGCTTCACCCAGAAGCTAGCTGGTTGAGTTTGTTCCCATGGACATAGAAAGTTTGTTAGCTTGGTGACAGGTTGGATATAATGACAAGAGGAACCACGCCCACGCAGTGGTTATGGAAAGCTGAGGTTATGAAATCACTTGGCTGTTATTTTCTGAATACGTCTTGGCTTGAATTTGATATTGTATCCAGTTCTGTTGTTTTACAGTAACAGACTTGAATATATACTGTTTTAGTAAATAGCAAGTTCTAATAAAATAAATATATATAGTTGTCAAAGTATCGCTGCGCCTAGGCATCCAGGTGCCTTTTTCTCACCTGGACGGGAGCCTTGGTCGCCTAGGCGCCTTCTTGTTGTCACCATAGTTTTTGAATCCCCTCCCCTCCTACCAAACTGTTTGGGTCTAAATTCATCACTGTTCTTTTAGCAGGTTCGCTGTGTCTAACTGTAGAGAGATCCACTGCCCTGTTTTGCATGAAAGGTGGAAATTCTGTCGCTATTGATGCTTTCATATTTGTTCCAATTGGTCTCTACGTTGGTGTAGAAACCACGATGCATTTTACGGAACCTTCTTCCATTAATGACATAGCTTTGACACTATATATTTAGTCCATTGAGGTGGGGAAAGATAGAACAACATAGTTCGGTTTCTGATTTTATACTATCAAAACATTGAGCACAGCCTCCATGGCCCAGAAATGTATACTCCTGTGGCAATAAAAAAAGGTTGATTTGTTTCATCAATTGATTGATACATTAAGATTACTGAGCATAGCTCATGTGAATATTTAACCATGGGTTGGGCTTGCATCGAGTTAGTTTTGTCTATGAGAAATTAGATCAGGTTTTGCTCATTAATATTTTCATCTAAAACGCTGTTAGATTGCCATCTTCCAAAGGGATTATTTTTTTGTTATATTGCCATAGCGGGTGGCAAAGAAGAAGAAGAAGAAGAAAGATGATGGAACATTTTTATTAAAAAA
>NC_056568.1:18639720-18692207 GCF_013358625.1 Macadamia integrifolia
AAAAAAAAAAAAAAAAAAAGAAGATCATCACACAAGAAGGGCAGGGTTCATTTCAAACAAGGGGAAGAGGGAGAGGGGGAGAGAGAGAGACAAAGGATGTTAGCTTATGATAAGATTAGAGGAGTGCCTAACTTTTGCCCTTTTTCCTATTTAAGGAAGAAAGAACACTATCCTTTGGTATGTTTGTATGCCTAGATAGTTGTGAAAGGACCATGTTGCCTTGTGTTAAAGATGTTTGCATTTATCCTTTCATTGGTTGCGTCCATTATATATATATATATATATATATATGCATCCATTATATATATATATATATATATATTACACATTGGTTGAGGAAAAACATTATTCATGGAAGGTTTTAGCTGCCATATCCTCTATTCAATCGCATTTTGACAAAGTAGGTTCTTTGAACCATTCACACCTATATCGGACCTTGACTTTGGCCACGGTCTGGTTTGCCACACAATTCAAAAGCACCCTAGGAACCCTCAAACACACATGATAATCTGATATATATGCTCAACTTTTTCTTTCATCCTAAACACGTGGGACTAAACTTTGTGAGTTTTCTTTAACTCATACACAACTCCACAAGTGTTAAAAGATGAAGTGGAAAAAATAGGAAGAGACATTTTCTCAGGAATTGCTAAAAGTATCCCTCATTTTCAAAATAAATAAATGAAAAAATAAAATAAAATTGGAAACCAAGTCCAACTTATTTTCTTGGTAGCAATAGACGAGTCAAGGTTTTAAACTTGGAATCGATCTCGGATTAGTCATACCATTCTGATATCGATCCTGATTGATATGGATCAGATGGTATTGGATAGATTTATCCCTATTTTTAATAAAAATCAATTTTTTTTACGTTTTTACTCTTGGACCATATACTGATGTAATGTGATAAAAAAAGGATAGTTTGAATATCGGTCAAGGCCAATATCATTCCGATCTAACAGATACTGCTCAATTCATTCCAATCTGATTTTTAGAACAATGGACTGAATAGTCCATTTGAAGATCGGTCAAGGCCAATACCATTGCATCGATGTGCACTTGCCCAAGCTTTCTTCATCAATTGTTCTAAACCGTCTGATCTGCCATTGATTAGGGTCTTGATTTGTTGGACTTTAGATATGAGAATTAAATGCTTAATTGATTGACCAACAAGAAGAGTTTCATTGAAATCCTCCAAAAGTAAGATAGAATAGGAAATGGTCATTCCATTGAATTGGAGTATTGGACTAACTAAAACCAATATTGTAATACCCAAATTGAAACTGAAAATTAACAGATTTAAGAGTACTAAATAAATATGTTGTCCATCTTAAGAAGTGTGTCTATTCCAATTGGGACTTTATATAAACAATCATAAATTGAGATGAGTAATAAATCTAATTGACACCTACCCCTAAGAATTCAAATTAAACTTGTAGAATGGTTATAATTCGATTTTTCTACAAGTTGATCTACACGAATTCAGATGATCATGCAAGCTTTGCGGCAATCTCTGTAGGCTGTGGAAGGTAATCCTTCATGAAAACGTTGATGGAAATCCTCAGAAACATTCACTCACAGTCGAGAGACGAAGACAAGAGAGAGAGGGAAAGAGAGGTAGATCAATTATTGTCATAATAAGGAGGGTTAGTTTCATCCTCCCCCCCCCCCCTCTTCTGTTGACAGTGATCATGGGTTTCTAACCATCTAACATTTTCTAGAAATCTCTCCCATTGTCCCATTGTGTTTTATTTATTGAAAATCATTGTTCTATCGACACTAACTGCTAAAAAATGATTCTTTTTGACTGACTTATGAAAGTAAAAATGGAGCAAAGGGAAAAAGATAGTTCTGAGGGAATTGGTCAAATTTCTTGAACTAGCATTTGGTTTCTTTTATCTAGGGATGAGGTGAAGATTCTTCTGCTTCTTCAAGGCTTTTACTTATTTAATTCTCACTTATTAAGTTCCTCAATTTACAGCAGGTAGGATATATTAGGTGAATATTGGTGTGTTCTTTCACGGCTCTTTCATATATATATATATATATATATATATTAACAACGGGTATCTAGGCCCACAATATACGATGTTCTCTGTTTCCATTTTACGACCACCTTGTTCCCGTTACTCCCACTCTTTTGATGTGGGATTAAAGCCACCAACTATTGTGTTCCTTTCTTTCTCCATTCTTGCAACCATGGTTTTAAGACTCGTATCTAATCAATCAATATTGGTCAGATGGAATAGATATTGACCTTGACTGATCCTGATCCTTGGCTAATCCCTACCAAAGTATCAAGGTAAAATGGTAATAAAAAATGGTTTTTATTAAAAAGCAAACATAAATACATACAATACAATACAATCCATGACGATTTAAATTGGTATCAGCCTTGGCTGATCTTGAGTTTTAAAACCTTGCTTGCAACTTATGTGCCTCTCCAAGGCACTGATTTATGAAGAGTTGAGTTATATAAATCATCCCAAGCCCCAAGCAGATTTCCCACTGAATTCATTCACTTTCAACAGAAAATGCTTGGGGATGTAGCTTAATAGGGGATTACTGAATGCTAAACGTTTTGGGCAAATCTCAGATTCTCACACAATTTTTTGCTCATCAATACAGTTTAGTTGTTTGTGAAAATGCTTAAAACTGTCATTATGTGCTGTTTCTAATCCAAGGGTTTGCATTTCTGCATTAAGAATATTGATTAATATGATTAATAAGGATGTTATATTGGTTAATCTTGACTAATAAGGAGTAACAACTTTTTGTCAATTATTAATCATTTAAGTAACAATTTAACTTGGGATGTAGCTGAAATGGTAGAGCGCTAGGAATCCAAACCCACCAAGACTAATCCATGAGTCAGGGTCTAAACCATGACAAGTAAAACTAGAAAAATCTCAGTAGGTCCAAAGGCCTCACCCTCGAAGGAAGACTTCACCAAACTCCACTTCCAACAGTTTCAAGCATTCTATGAAAATCTGTCTTTGTTATCTCTTGTAGGGGTGTCAATCGGTCGGGCCGGTCCGGTTTCGGTCGGGCTTAATCGGTCTTGAAGACTTTCAAAGGCTACACCGTGTCCGCCCACTTAACTAATCGTGCTTAGTTATTGAGGGCATGGTACACTTTATATTCGGTCGGTCGGCCTCGGGTTATAATTGGGCTACCTTAGTCGGGTTTTGGTCAGGCCTTAACCGGGCTACGGACCTGTTTAATGTTAAACGGGCTTTAATCGGTTTTTAAACGGGCTCTCTTTAAAATGTGCTCTTATATTCCGGCCCACTCATGCAAGCCCAAAAAAATGAAAATAAATCAATAAATGATACCAAATATAACCTTATTTAAAATGTGAACATGTCTTTACCTTTTAGTTTTTATTCTTTAATTTGGGGGGTAAAATAGGTATTTTACAATCATTAAAGGATCTGGCCAAGCCGGTGCACAATAGGCCGGTCTCGGTCGAGCGCCCGACGGTCCAATTAGCAAAACCGAGACCGACCATTTATAAACGGGCCGGGCTCAAGCCGGACACATTTAATAAACGGTCCAGGCCGGACCGGTCTGTAAACGGTCGGTCCCGATCGATTTAGTCGGGTCGGGCCACGAATTGACACCCCTAATCTCTTGCTCTCTTTGTTCTTACATTTACAAAGCTCAGTTCCCACAAGGTAACTAATCAGTACAACTTGATTGGAGATTCATTCATAATCAAGCCGTGTCTCAAAGAAATCGAATAGGGCATCTGAAACTTCACTTTTAGATGAAAACAACAGTTGGAACCCAGGTGTACATTTCCTTCCCTCATCTCTGGTTCAGGACCAACCATGAACTCACAGCTACTACCCTGAGTTATGGAGAGTGGGAAGCTGAAAACCATCTTGTGATGTCTTGGCTTCTCAACTCTGTGGAACCTATTGTTAGCAATGGTCTACTGTTTGCAAATACCGCTAAGGAGCTAAGGAGATATGTGAGACTGACTCAGAACATACATGCTAGAGTTTATGAGCCGAAGAACGCTTCTCTAAAGATATTTAGTCCTTTTTTTTCACAACATTGAGCAGAATAAATGAAACACATAATAGTGGAGATTTTCTTCTTTACTTTTGACGGTTCTATACAAAAGTAATGATAGAAAAGAAAAATAATTATGGCACGATCCTGAGATGATGACAAATCCTTTCTCTTGTGCATCTCCCGACACCACCCAAGCCCTTCATTTTCTTGATTGAAGCTCCAAATCTGGATTCACGAGTCCACCTGTCCATAGATTGCACTACATCATCAGCTTGACGATTAAGAATTTTCCTCTGAATCTAAACCCAGAGCACTAGATCCAAGAAGGAAAACTTCTCCCCCAAATCACATTAACATCAAAACTAGCAGCAACAGTAGAGGGATGGAGGTTTATTCATATAAGATCCATCAAACAACGAACTACAAGTCTACAAGTATAACCACATGAATAGACAATAACTGGAGAGAAAAAGAGACTGAAAGATGGAGGCACAGACAGAGACCGGAGAGAGAACAGTTTGGGGAAGACGAGGAAAGTCTTGAAATTATTTAAAAAGGAAAGGTGGTTTAGAAAAGGAGAATCAAACATCGACGGCTGGGAATCTCCAAAATGGTTTACAATTAGGAGCGTCCAGATTTCACAGGAAGGGGTTCACACATATCGCTATTTGGATGGATAGGGAACCAGCCCTATTTGACTCTTCCTCAGGAATTGCCCAAAATTTCTCACATTTTCAAAATAAACAAATGACAAAAAAATTGAGAAACAAGTCCAACTTATTTCTTTGGTGGCAGTAGACCGAGTCAAGGTTTTAAAACTTAGGATCGGTGTGGCTCGATAAAGGCCAACATTATTTTGATATAGATTCAGATTGGTCTGAATCAGATCATATCAGATAGATTTTCTTTTACTTTTAATAAAATAAAATTTTATTATATTTTTACCCTTGAACCGTACCATTGTATCGAGATAAAAAAGGTTAGGATCAGAATCAGTCAAGGCCGATATCATTCCAATTAGAATCATGGACCGAGCAACTTTTACCAGGTTCGCTCATTTTGAGTGTTGCCTGTGATGGCCGAATTTGTTCGCCATCTGGGGAAGTTGATTTGGTTCCTAGAGGGCAACCCCAACCTCTCATTCTAGATGGGGTGCCCTTTGGGTTGTTGGCCATCATGTCGGCACGGATAATTCCAAAGCTCCACTCTCCTTTTAATGTCAGATGGTGTTAGAATGGAGGAGCTATTGCGCTCATTGAGTCTGCGTTTTCTGGGTAGAAATACTTGGAAGGACTTTACCCACTTGGTTGATATGGTCTATAAGCATGCACTGCGAGTAGTCCATTTGGGGGGAAAACCGAAGAACCAGTAGTCTTGCTTCATGTTGGACCTACAATTGCATCAATGTGCATTTGCCCACATTTTCTTCATCAATGGAAAAATCTATAACCTACAAGAGGGATCTTATATGGTCTTTATTGATTAGAAAAGACCTACGATAGGGTCCCCAGAGATCTAATCTGACAGGTTTTAGAGAAGAAAGAAGTGTCAAGTAAATACGTGGATATACTTAAAGATATGTATAGAGATGTGATGACTAGTGTGAGATCTGTGGGAGGCCAAGGTGTTGAGTTCTCGATTAATATTGGGTTACATCAAGGATCCGCATTGAGCCCTTACCTATTTACACTGGTCATGGATGAATTAACCAGGAATATTCAAGGAGAGGGCCTGTGGTGCATGCTTTTTGCAGATGATATTGTACTGATCGGTGAAACAGTGCCGGAGATTAATGATAAGTTGGAACTATGGAGATATACTCTGGAATCGACAGGTCTTAAGATAAGTAGAACAAAGACTGAATATATGAAGTGCAACTTCAGTCAATTGAGGATTGATAGCGAGGAAATGAAAATTGAAGGGAGAGAGATCCCGCAATGTGACTGTTTCAGATATCTGGACTCTACATTAAACAAAGAAGGTGAGATTGATGATGATGTTTCTCACAGAATTAAAGTAGGATGGATAAAATGAAGACGAGCGTCTGGAGTGTTATGTGATCGACGTATTCCTCTAAAACTTAAGGAAAAATTCTACAAGACAACCATACTACCAGCTATGATGTATGGTGCAGAATGTTGGCAGTCAAGAAGCGCAACATATAGAAGCTGAGTGTGGCTGAGATGAGGATGTTTAGATGGATGTACGACAAAACCTTGAGAGATGGAATAAGGAATGACCAGGTTAGAACGGATTTAGGAGTTGCACAAATTCAAGATAAACTCAGAGAATGTCGGATACGATGATTTGGGCATGTCCAAGGGAGGCCCTTGGACGCCTCAGTATGAAGGAGTGACCAGATGCAAATGAATAGAGCTAAAAGGGCTAGAGGCAGGCAAAAAATGATCATTGATGAGTTAGTTAAAAGAGACATGCAAAAGTTAAGTCTTCACCCTAATATGGATCTAACAGAGTTGCCTAGAGGGCTAGGATCTGAGTTGCCGATTGTTCATGAGTGAGATGTCCTAAAGTTTTTTTCTTTTCCATGTAGCCGATAAGGCTAAGCTTTGTTGTGTTGTTGATCTGCCACTGATTAGGATTATGATTTGTTGGAGTTCAGATATAGGAAGCAAAAGCTTAATTGATTGACTAACAAGTAGAGTTTCATTGAAATACTCCAAAGCAAAAGGATAGAATAGGACATAATATTCCCACCCCGCCCCCACCCCCAAAAAAAATGAATAGGACATGATAATTCCACTTAATTTGGCTAATTAATACTACTAAATAAACTTTTTTTTTTTTTTTTGGGTGGAAACTAAATAAACCTGTTTTACATCTAAGGAAGAATGCCTATTCCAATTATGACTTTCTTGAAACAATATTTTTTATTTTTTGTGAAAAATAATAATAAATTGAGACAACTAATAAATCTAATCGACAGCTACCCTAAGAATTCAAATTGAATTTATGGAACAAAAACGAAATGGATTCTAAGGTTACCTCAATGATGTTTCACACATAACGGAGAAAATTGGAACAAACTTCGATGATGTAAGCTTTGCGACAAGCTCTCTAAACCGAGCAAGACACTTAATCCCTCACGACAATCCACCCTCCAATTCCAAGGACGTGGAGAAACACT
This sequence comes from Macadamia integrifolia, assembly GCF_013358625.1. Taxonomy (NCBI): domain Eukaryota; kingdom Viridiplantae; phylum Streptophyta; class Magnoliopsida; order Proteales; family Proteaceae; genus Macadamia; species Macadamia integrifolia. The sequence continues at coordinate 18,646,889 of NC_056568.1, forward strand.
CACAATTTGAGAAAGACGAAGAGAAGAGAGATCAATTATTCTCATAATAACGAGGGTTATGTGTCCAAATCTCTGTGGCCACCTAGGGTTTCTAACCGTAGCAGGTTTGTGCAGCCCCCATTGGGCCTCCACGTGAGAATCAGGTATGACTAGTTTTCTACTATAAAAAAAAAGTCACAACTTCAAACTGATTTAATCCCGCAATCAGACCTGAACACATACTCCTAACTAGCATAGAAAACTTATATACGGGTTAGAAATCAAGCTCTTCTTCTCTGCCATTGCATTACTTTCATTTCCCCCCCTCCGTGAACCTTTCTCTTCTGTCTCTCTGCACTTGTGCGGTGAGGTGCTCTCAGGCATCCAGATCCTCACTGCACCAGTGTGAGAAAGCAGAGGATTTTTTTCACCTTTTCTGTTGCAGTGATCATGGGTTTCTAATCATTTTCTAGAAATCTCTCCCATTTTGTTTTATGTATTAAAAATCATTGTTCTAGCAAACACAAGTGCTAGAAAAATACTTATTTTTAGCTGATTTATGAAAAGTAAAAATGGAGCAAAGGGAAAATGATAGTTGAGAGTGAATTGATCGAATTTCTTGAATTAGCATTAGGTTTCTTTCACCTAAGAATGAGGTGAAGATTCTGCTGCTTCTTCAAGGCCTTTTATTGATTTAATTCTCACTTATTAAGTTACTTTTTTTTTTTTGCTAACAACGGGTATCCAAGCCTTTGGCTTGACTAGTTCCGCGGGCTTATACTAACCCCCACAATCGCATGAACCAGATCATTCCAGGGTTGAATAAGAACCATTCAATTTTCACTGAAAAAGCAATGAAGAGCATTAAACATCCTTGTGTGAGTGGTTCTAAGGAGGTAAGAGGAGTCGAACTCAGAACCACATGCTTCCTGAAGCGAAAGTCCCTTGCCAACTCAATTACTCAATTTACAAGTATATTAAGTGAAGATTTGGGTGTTCTTTCAAGGCTCTTCACTAATCCATAAGATTTATTGTTTTACAATTGTCTAAGTGGATAACTTACAAATTGCGTACCACATTGAAACATAGTCATGCCGATGGAGAGATTGTGGTCAAATAAGCCCATGAGAAAATCATGGCTAGTATCATAGCAATAGAAGCCCTAGATTTATCATTTGCCTCAGCATTTTATAAGTTGGCGCGAGCTTTTGGAAAGGGATTCTGATGTTTCAGTCTTTATCAGGAGCACCTTTGTTTTAGGCATCAACAGGGGAGGATTAGCAGTCAAGTATTATACTTGTCATTACTCTTTCTAATAATGATTCATTGGCTTTCTAAAAGAAACAAAAGGACTATAGGACTCAAGATCTGCCTCAAGGTTCCTTGTTCTGCTCTTGCCTCAAAGGCTGCTCCATCACTGACAGTAGTGACCAAAGATGGTATTTTTGAATCAAGCTTGAGGATGTTCGGACTGGCCCTGATTTGGGAGACCGAAACTCGCCCCCAATCTTCCTCCCATAATGAAAAGGAAGAGAAAAGAAGAGCTTGAATGACCAAGGAAACCAACTTGTCCCATGGCGGGGTCAAAGTAGTCAAAACAGTCAATTCCAGGTAGGAAGGTAAGAATCCCAGCTTTCTTCCTCATGTATATAGTATAGAAACTGATACTTTTTTTTTTGTTAGAAGATCATGTATGTTAAAATTGAGAAAAGAAAAAGAAGAATATACAAGACAATTTGAAAACCCAGAAACAGGATAACAAATATCAACTAGTCAACACTCCCACCTTCGGCATGGAAAGCAGACTAAAGAACACAGGAAAGGAAAAGCATGAACTAATGAAAACTAGCACAATAGGAACCTGGGTCTACCTTGAGCATCAATTCTGAGATCTTCTTGGACGGTAAATGGCCACAGAACTACCGGGTTAGATATTTCATGTCTTGCCGCTGATTTTGCGAGGTAGTCTGCTATAGAACTTGATACTTTATGCTATAAATTCTCTGTTTCCATTACCTTATTTTTAACTATATGCTGAGACTGATTGTGTAACTTGTCTCTACGTGTTTTTCATCACTAATTCTTGAATATTTGTCCATGTTCATGTCACAGTTCTACTTCCTGTTCATTGTTGTTTTCTCTTGAAATAAGCTTGAAGCCTTGATTTTGTCTTTCCACCACTCACATTTTCACTTTATATGCTTTGCTATGCAGTGACATATTTGCAGTGAAATCCAGGAGGAATCACCATTTTTGGTAGTTTAGTCCTGTAAAAAGCCCACCTTTGGGGAGTTTTTTTTTTTTTTTTTTTTTTTTTTTTTTTTTTTTTATATTCATGGAATCTACTAGAAGAAGGTGAAGTAACTGTACTCCATTTTCTTGTGTTTTAGTGGACTTTCAAGTCTATCCTACACATATGGCATCATCTTTTACCTACAAGATTGCAAGACAAGTAACAAGTTGAGTTTTTAGGTCTTGAAGATGATGTATTTCAGATTTTTGAAACATCAAATTTCTTTTTCATTAAGATTAAAATTTGATTCTAACCCCCCCTTCTCCTGGTTGTGGTTCCAGTCCAGCCACTTGAAAGTCCTGGTGAAACCTTCAGTAAAAAAAGGTCCTGCTGAAAAAATAAAAACAGAGAGAGGAGCCGCAGGAGTCCAGTGTTTTAATACACAGAATCGGGATCTGGATCGGAATCTGCACCCTTTATGTGCTCTATGACATTTTGTGAAGTTTGTCCAAGAGTGGCACAATCGCCTTTCTACTTTGGTGTTATGGAAGGAAAAGCTGATTCTTTTAACCAGTTATGGCACTGCAGCACGGCGACGAAATCAACAAAAGATATTGTGGAAAATTCAACGTAACCAAATGTCATGGCTGCTGCATGGATAGATAGGGTTGAAGCAACTACTCTAGCTTCTACTGTCTAATCTCCTTGAGAAAGGTAATGTCAGCATGTGCTAAGTCCTTCATAATTGCACAACCATGGCAATTTATTTGGCCACTTGACTCTTTCGCCTTGCATACTAGTCCTTCCCTGTGTGACCGACCTTGGTTTAGGTTCGTTTTCATTGGCATGTGATAGGGCGAGGTGGTCTACCTATGAGAGCCAGCAAGGAAAGACATACATGGCACCAATCTAATCCCAAGAACTTTGGTTTAGGAAAGGTATACCATCCTTAACTACATTCCTTTTTTTTTTTTTTTTTTGTGTATAAGTGGCAGCTAAATACCATCATGGCCTGGAGATTTAAAAGCTCCTATACTGAATACTATCTCCTTAATTTCCTCTTGTGAAAGAACACATGTAAGATACCTATTGTCCTCAACATAAATAACAGGTTCAAACAGACTTTCAATAAAAGAAACATCTAAGGGTTGGCAGTAGTGTATGCTGAATATCAGAAGAGAGAATATTTGTTTGTGATTAAATGAAATTCCAATATCAATAGTATGCATTTTAAATTGTGTAAAAAAGGCTTTCAATTACTACTGTGTTAATAATTAATTTTTAAAGATCTTGGAATTTTTTTAAGTCCAGTCAGTGGTTTAATTATCTTAGTATAACATTTTGATGGACTAAGGTAGCAGCAGTAATAAGCTCCATGTTCATAGGTCTATTATGCGATATACTAACAATTAGGTGACTTAATTATAAGAAAACTATTTCTTTGGGTGCTCAATTATTTTATCATTATTATTATTAGTTGTCTTTAAAAGGGAATATCTTAATTTTAGAATCTTAGTTGTACTCACCATTAGGAAACCTGATCAGATCACCCAATGGGATTCCACCATTTGACTTATTTAGCAAATAAGGATTCAGTAGCTAAGTGGAAGGAGAGGCCCTAATTTGCAAAACTCAAAGAAAGGGTTCTTTCCTACCTAGAGGTTTCTCTCTGCTCTCTTCCTACCTTATACCCTGTACCCTATACCCTAATTTGATGGTAGATTCTGGTTTTCCTTTTGCTGGTATGTTCAAACGTTCCTTTCCCTCGGAGAATCTGCATTTGTGGATACTAAGTCCTTTTTGTTTGATTAGATCATTAATAGCCTAAGGTTACATGGGGATTACATCTTGGATTAAAATTTTAACATCCAATTCTACTACATCCATCCTATGAGTTATGAAGAGAGGGAAAATATTAAAAGGCCTCTTTTGAAATAGAATTCTCTCTCCAAGAAAAGAAAAAAGGAAAAAGGAAATGGAGAAAAATGACAGAAGTATGGCTCATTTAGTTATAAAAGTTCAGATGGTACATCCAACAGCATTTGGAACCTATGTCTTTGAATTCTATGTACAAGTATAACATAATGTTCAACCATTGGTATAGATCTGAAGGTAAATCCGTCTCTTTACCATGCATCCAGGACAAAGAAGGATTTGTGTGTGAAGTAAAATAAAATGAATCGAAGGCTTCTGCTCCTTGCTTGAATTCAGTAGGATGATCACCTGTTTCTTTCTTGCATACTGGAAGCCTCATCATAACTTTAAAAATACTTCGTTTACCATATGCCAGGAAAAAAAAATAGATGATTGAAACAAAGCTTCGCCCGTTTGAGGTCAAAGAGAGCCTAGGTAGTCCTTTATCAAAGCACATATGGGGTTGGCAAAAGAAGCTTTTTCTAATCTTTCAAACATAATTCCATCCATTCTGGCCTGGACTCCATCAGAAAATGTCAAGTCTTGCAACAGTTCTTTCACAGTCCTGTCTACACCAAGTACGGAACTCCCGATTCCACTCAAGATCTCTGGCAAAGTAGGTGAGGGTCTTGACAGCTCAACTAGTGAAACCTAGTAGAGAGAGAGAGAGAGAGAGAGAGAGAGAGAGAGAGAGATCATAAGGTAATAAGAAGCATGTTCATATTGAAAGTATCCATGTGCAGACATTAAATCAAATTATGTACAAACATAATCTTACTTAAGTAAATGAAAATAAGCCATATAAGTATTAGAAATTGATCTGCTAAAGATCTGTAACTCTTTAATCAATTTATAAACATCTATTTTTCATTTTTTTTTTTGGGTAGAAATCCATTTTTCTTATAGTTAGTGGGAAACTAGGTTCATTTTCATGTGCAAATGTTTGTACATAGGATTCAAATATCTTCACCTTGTCTAGCCGACACTGCTAGACATGTGCACATGTGATACGTTAAAGATAACAATGCAACATAAGATAGGTAGTTACCAGGATAGATAATGGTGTTCTCAAACATCATTGTTATGTCAATGGAATTTGAATAATACAGGTATCCAGATGTAGTTCTTAACATCATGTTTCTAAATCAGTATGATATAGAGGGCTATGAGTCTGACAGAGAACTCTCCACAAACTCCGCATTGAAGGCACACCAACTACCAAATGGAACCTAGATCTTTAGGAACAATGAAGGGCTCCAAATAACTTGGAAGGAAAATGATAAGAATTGGATGGTTATCAAAGTGGCTTTTCATTTAGAAGAGGACTCCTCTGCAAGACCAACTGGTCCAAAGTCCTAATCTTCCATTTACAAATAAAACATACATCATTGTTGTACTTCAATTTCTCAGAGTGATGTCAGTTCATCATAAAAAATGGAAGACGAAAGAAACAAGTATTCATGTCACCATATGCAATGGCATCACCGAGGGTGAGTCCACAGACTTATCTTTTTATTCACAATGTTATCTCTGATTTATAGGTCATGCTGCTTTGATCAGTAGATGAAAGTGTAGGACCAACCTATGGAGTATCTATAGTAAGGATGTTTCAAAAATATTGGACCCTCTCCTCAGTTACTATTGAAATTAAGGCACCTTTTGACATCGTTCCTAAAAACGTGTTTCTGCGTTTTCCTATTCCTAGAAATGGAGAAACATGATAAAAAGCATTTGATAATCTTGTTTCATTCCACCCGTTTTAAGAAACATAAATAGGAATTTATGAAAATTTATGATACAAGAAACGACTGTGACGAAACAAGTTATATTTGTTTCGTCGTTTCTAGAAACAAGTGAAGGCAACAAATTGTGAATTTTTGCCCAATAAAAAAGCCCAAAAGTGAGAAACATGACTCTTCTCAACCTCAAAAGTAATGGAATTTTTGAAGCTCAAAAGTGAGGAGCATGTTATCAAACAACAATGTGTGCACAAATTGATCCAAGAAACAAGTTTATCAAACATCCAAAAATCCGTTTTTATTCCTAGAAATGTGAAAATTCGTTTCTGCTGTTTCTAGACATAGAAACGGCAAAAACATTGTCAAACAGTGTTACAATATCGTCCCCCCCCACCCTCCAAAAAAAAAATGCAAAATGTAGTACCCAATGCTCGTTTTTGTTCATTTGCTACTACTGTTAGGATGCATCCCACAAGTTCAGGAGCGGGATGTCAGCGAGTTCATATACTTGTGAGTCCCACCACCTAATCGACTAGTCTTTTGGGCTGGAATCTAACATTGTATCAGAGCAGGTTTCCGATCCTACCTTAGTGATCCTTCCACGTGTAAGGCCCATTTTGATCTGCCTAAACAACATGGAACTACTCTTGGCCAAAACTTGCAGTTTCAGCCAAGATATCTCAGTTTCCACCAGAAACGAGACTAAACCTAAGGTTGATAGTTCGTACCAGGTTTTGACCAGTTTTGACTATATTTCAACAGTTTCTTAAGTGTCGACCATATTTTCAGATTGAGGCTATGTTTCGACTAGTTCGACCAGTTTTGATTCTTAAAGTGACGAACCTAGGTTTCAAGTTTGGCCTAGAAAAATACCAGCTTTTGACCTCTGGCATATCTTGGTTTTAGGGTCGAAACCGGCTTCGAAACTGGTATATAGAACCTTACAACACATGAGGAAGGTTAAGACCCATATCCATGGTTTAAAGTATCTCTCCGATACCGATATGATACACTTTAATACGTATCTTAAATTTAGCTGATCGATACAGCGACCGATACCGATACTTTAATCCTTGATCTTTAGTATATTTTAGCGTATCTCTGATACGATATGATACCCTCCAATACGTATCTTAAATTTAGCCGACCGATACTAATACTTTAATCCTTGCCCATATCTGCTACAAGAGGGATTTTTGCGTCTTTATACACCTGTGAGTCCCTCTACCTAATAGACTAATCTGTCGGTTCAAAATCAGACAACTACCTTAAGAGTGAGATTTGTATTTTCATATACTTGGGAGCAAGGATTAAAGTATTGGCATCGGTCACCATATCGATTGGCTAAATTTAAGATATGTATCAGAGGGTATCGTATTGTATCAGAGATAAGCTAAGATACGTTAAAGATATGCACATAAATGGATAAGATACACATTTTTATACACTTGCATGAATATATATATATATATATATATATAATGAACAAATTACTGAATTAGATCAAAGACTTCAAAGTTGGTCCATCCCAAAAATCTTACAAAGAGAAGTCTATCAAAATGACTGGCATACCCATTTTGAAACCACCAAAACGGTCAAACAAACTATAAATTTCACACAAGATACCCATGAGATCACCCTTTTTGACCCACGGTCTCTCCAAGACATCAAATCTCACAAATTTAACTATGTCCACATTGGCCTTGTCCAAGTAGCCATCAAACCCCTACACCATGAAGGACTTAACACTTCTCTGCTGTTAGCCCTTTGTGATCAAAGATTTTTTGACTTCAATGATTCCCTTCTGGGAGCCATTGAAACTAGCCTCTGCTATGATCCTGACCATTTCAATGTTTACCCAAACATGTCTATAGCACTCCAAGACCCAAATATTCTTCACTCTCTCAAAATTAACCTCAAAACCCACGGTTATCGGATGATGAATGGATCTATTCCATAGTTTTTAAGGCGGTAAGGCGACGGAGGCGTTTGAGGGTCTTTCGGAGCGCCTTAGCGATAAGGCGGGCATAAAACGTCACCTTATTGATTAAAGCGTTCCTGTGTAATTTTTTTATAAAACCAATCTATTTGGCTCAAATCCTAGTTGAATCCTATTACTCATATATTAAATAAATATTAACGGTTCATATTCATACCAATGTAAGATATTCATCAAGAAAACAAATCAATAAAGTGAATAAACTAAGTTCATTTTCATCAATCATCAATCATCAATCATCATAACATATTAATATATAATATAAATACATAATTATGAAGCAAAATTATAAAAATAAAGAAAATAAGACAAAAAATACAAGTATTTATTATACTTACCTCTATGATGCCAAAATGAGTGCCTAAGCCCTAAGATCATCCACTATATTTCTACTCCTGTGAATGAAGAATGAAGCTCACTGTTGCCGGAGCAAAATGGTCGCCTAGATAAGTGGTTGTTCCTTGTTCCTTGATTCCTTCTCAAAGCCCTTTCTTAAAACCCTTGACAAAATCCAAACCTTGTTTGTGAATCGTGTTTTTGTTTTGTTTGTTTTGGTTATTTTTGGTAGAGTAAAGCTGATCCCATACATCTCAAGTGTTAATAAAATCATACACCTACCAATAAAAAATCTATATTTGGAATCTTCATAAAGTAATTTTAAAATGTGTTTAAAAAAAAAACCCATAAGGCGCCACTTCACGTAAGGCGGAGCACTGCCTTACCATCTCTAGACCGCATCAGCGCCAAGGCGCTAGTAAGGCGTCGCCTTAGCAGCGCCTTAAAAACTATGATCTATTCCAATTTCTATCATCCACCGTATAAAATTCAAAGCCATGACAACTGTCAAACCCAGAGCTCTAAAACAATCCTCCTTCAACCCCTCCTTTCAAACCTTACATCATACCACAAAAACAACAAGGCCAATTTAATAAATCATTTTTACTTGATCAAATTAACCATCATCTCACGACCTTAGAAGCTCCCGACACCAATTCCAAATCAATCAACTGCCGAATCTGCTAATCGTCCGGTTACGACTCTTACAAAATATTCTTCGAGTTACTCATCTAGATCTGACTCGGAGATCCCCCAGGTTAATCAAATCGGACAAAGCTCAACCCAACACCCAATCTTTCCAGACCTCCAAATCGAAGCTAGAGGAACTGCTCCTTAGGCTTCTTACCAAAGTGGAATTATCTATGAATGGAACATAGATGGTTTATCTGAACATAACCTTATGAACCTCCAAGAAATGACTATGGTTAGCAACACTCACCATATTAAAAATATGGCTGATAGTGCTATTGCTACTTTACTCATCTCTGGTTTTACCGGCCAGCTCAAAGGTTGGTGGGATTATGTTCTTACAGATAATAAAAAACTGAAATCTTAACTGCTATCCAAACTACCCCTGAAGGAACTCCCCTCCTTGACGCCGAAGGTGATCCTATTGAAGATGTTGTTAATACCCTTATTTTCAGTATCGCAAATTATTTCTTAGGAAACACTTCTCGTCTCAAAGACTGTACCGCTGAACAACTTTCAAACCTTAGGTGTAAGAAATTACATGACTTCAAATGGTACAAAGATACTTTCCTTACCAAAGTCCTAACCAGACCTGACGCAAACCTTCCTTGTTGGAAAGAAAAATTTCTCACAGGTCTTCCAACTCTTTTTTCAGAAAAGATCAAATGACGTCTTCGCAAAGAAAATAACGGGATTATCCCTTACGATCAAATGACTTATGGTCAAATAATTAATCTGATTTATGAGGAAGGTCTAGCCTTGTGTACTGACATTAGGCTACGGAAGCAAATTAACAAAGAAAATAAATTTTACAAACAAGAATTAGGAGGATTTTGCGAACAATTTGGTTTTGCTCCCCTTAGACCTCCTACAAAACATAAATCCTCTCGGAAGTTCTACAAAAAATTCCACAAATCAAGGCATTATGCTTCTCACAAACCATTTACCACTCCTGAATTTTACCAAAAATCCCCTTCCAAACCAAAGCATAACAAGTATAAAAAGCCTTTCAAGGCACCTAAAAATCCAAACCAAACTTCCCAAGGATGCTTCAAATGCGGCAAACCCGGCCACATCGCCAAATACTGTCGATTTCCAAAATAATAAACTCTTTACAAATTTCTGAACAAGATAAGTCCCAAATTTTAGCCCTTTTCCAAGACACCTCTTCTTCCTCATCTTCTGATGAGAAAAATTACAATCTAAACCAAGTTAAAGCCTCTGAGCATTCTGTCTCCAGCTCCACTGATAATGATAACTTCCAAGCCTGTGCTTGTGATTCTTGCATTATTGGTTTAAGTTGTGAAGACTGTGCTTCCAAATCTGTTCGTATGTTACGAACATCTCCTCAAACAAATATTTTTGAAAGGCCTCACCTGGCCTCCTCAAACCTCCCTTATTCCCATGCCGTTGTTCTCTCAACGGCTCCAACAAACAAAGCTAGCTCCAGTCTCCAAACCACCCAAGCAAAGCCACTTCAAGTCACCCATAGAAATATCAAAAGCCAATATTTTGACAAACCTCTCAAAGAAGACCTCTTCACCATCGAAGATGTCCTCCAGAATTATGTTGAGTCTCCCCTCAACATTGCCCAAAGAATCTTCTTCCAAGGGTGGCATTTTTATTCTCCCTCGGCAGCAAAAACCCAAGAGTTCTACGAGTACATCCTTGTAGATACTGAATCCGTCAGACTCAAACTTAATTTTGACAAGAATGACCCTTCTTTGGTTACACACACAACTATAACCATCTGCAAAATTCTCTCCCTCAAAGATTGGAACAACCACCCCCTTACATCAAAGAACTTCTCAAACACCTATACTCCTACAGGTTATACTTATTATGACTATCAGGAGGCCTGGTACAAAGCCTTCCTATTTCAAAACAAGACTAACCGACACTCCTGGTTTTTCTGTTTTGATTATAAATTTAACAACCAAACTCCCCTTTGGTTTGCACGATGGTGGGATCAATATGGCCCCATGGCAGATATCCTCCCCCCTCAACTTCACGAACCACTCCAAATTTTCTCCCAACACTCCCAATCACAAAATCACCAACTTGATCTCCTGCGGTTCTTTCTCCACTGCCGCCTAGCCTGGATTCTCTTTTGGGATTATGAGATCACAAATTTCCAAATTGAAGATTGGGTTGCCTCAGTTCTCTCCCGCGTCTTTCATGTTAAGTGGTGGGATAACTGTGACACCTCAAAATGTGACAAAACAACCCTCATCCAATGCCTTACTGGCCTCAAACCTATCCTGGCCCTTCCGGCCTCATCAAAGTCAAGCATCAAAAGTGAGAAGGAGGCACTTTTGGCTCGCCTTACCGAACTCGGCTCCGATTCAAAAGATGAATCCAACGATGGGGCCTACAGCCTCAGCTCTATCAAAGGCTCCATGGCATCCCATTGCCATACCCAAAAGATAGCTCTAAGGCTTTGTCATCCTCAAAATTCAAACCTATGGTTAGACGTTCCTGACGAACCGCTTCAAAAACTTCGACCAAGAAATAATTTGGTCCTTAACGTCTGCCAAGATGGTTTAAACTGGCCAACCGATGGAGTTGTTAACCCATCTAGTCAACTAACTACGGAAGACCTCTATGAGGAAAGGTGGTACTGCTACTATCCCAGGGTAAAGGATAGGCAAGCCAAAACTAGGCCCATTCAAATATGGTTTTCCCACTTAGATCAAACCAATACGGAAAACAGTTTCCTTAACACATGGAATGCCGTGGTAAGATCTTAGAAGATTCCAAATCATCGTCCAAGATCAAGATTCCAAGCAAATGGCCAAAATCGAGTCCAAGATCAAATCCAACTTTCAGCGCCTATAGTACTCCCCAAATGCAAATTCAATGTGCACAATGTCACATAAAATGTAATTTAGAATAGTGTCAAATGACATTCAAATGCACCGCAAATGTAAATGAAACTCAAATGTAAAAGGACTCCCTTAAAGTCTATAAAAGGGTACTCCTCTTCTCAAAGCACTTGGAAAATTTTCCCATCTCAAACCACTTGGAAAAATTCACCCAAACTTAGAATTAGAGAGTGAGAGCATCATTCAAGAAGATCGCCCCTCTCAAGATTATCAAAGTCTCCAAGCTTCGAGACCTGTCGGACTCCCTTAAAGCTCTGCTAGTCTTCTACAACTCAAGGCTCCGATCGTCCCCTCCAAGTCCGATCGCCCTCAAAGGTTAGCATCACCAGTCCCCAAAGTCTCCTCAAAGCTTCAATCACCCTTCTTCTCAAATCCTCAAACCTAAGCCTGTAACCCAAAGATCTCCAAATAATATCAAAGTTTATTTTCAGTTTATTATTTTTTGCATCATCATTTTCTTGCATCTGCATCTACAGCTTGCTTTTAGTTCTATCTTCACAGAGAAGCCTACAGTAGCGCCTCTCGACTGTGAAACATAGATCCGATTAAGCAGCTTTTATTTTATTTTCTAATTTTGAGTTCTTGGTCTTGCTTCATTTATTTGTTGATTTTAATTTTGCACGATTTAGATCTAGGTACGGCATCGCACCTATCCTGGTTTTCATCTCCTTTCTGAATCGAAGTACGGTATTGCACCTATCTAGTTCCTCTCACCATACAGAACTAGGAGAACCCTATTTCCTGGATTTTGGTGTAGATCGATCCTGTTATATGGTATCAAAGCCACAGTGGTTGTGAATTTGGTTTTAAGTTGAGGGGGGAGGATATCTGCCATGAGGCCATATTGATCCCACCATCGTGCAAACCAGAGGGGAGTTTGGTTGTTAAATTATAATCAAAACAGAAAAACCAGGAGTGTCGGTTAGTCTTGTTTTAAAATAGGAAGGCTTTGTACCTGGCCTCCTGATAGTCATAATAAGTATAACCTGCAGGAGTATAGGTGTTTGAGAAGTTCTTTGATGTAAGGGGGTGGTTGTTCCAATCTTTGAGGGAGAGAATTTTACAGATGGTTACAGTTGTGTGTGTAACCAAAGAAGGGTCATTCTTATCAAAATTGAGTTTGAGTCTGACGGAGTCAGTATCTACAAGGATGTACTCGTAGAATATATATATATAACGTGCATTATGCATAAACACTAAAATGGAGAACATCATACCGAGAGACAAGTATATTCAATTGAAATTGTTCAAAAGGATGAGGTTTCTTACATGTAGCAATAGCAAATTGTCAACATTTTGAAGAAATTTCAAAATCTATGAACAAACTGATTCAATAATTCATGTTTGATGCAATGTTTTAGTTTGTTTTACCGAATCTACTAAAACATAGCAAAAAGATAAGTAAAACAAACTTAATTGTTTGTTCTTACTATCTAGCTTCTTATAAAAAAATACTACTAGAACAGTGCAAAAGAGATGGCAGTAACTAGATCAATTTCTGATAATTTATACTGATGTTGAGCACGTAGACCACTTATAAAATTGTGCCACATGCTCACTTATACTGATGTTGTGCACGTAGACCACTTATAAAATTGTGCCACATGCTCACAGGGCTAGGATCACATCAAACTTAATTGTTTGATCTTGCCACCCAGCTAAAGTTGAAGTGTTTCCTAGGGCACAAAAAGAGAGAGAGAGAGAGAGAGAGAGAGAGAGAGAGAGAGAGAGAGAGAAATAAATGCATCTTTGACTACCTTCTTTTGAGAAGAAGAGATCAAAATTCAATAAAGAGATCATACCATTGAAGGGTGCATCTTGGAATATCTTTTGTTAAGAAGGACATACAATAGTCAGGTAATGTTAATGGCAGAAATGTTAGGAAAGACATAATAGATATGTTGGAAAATTTATGGTTGGTTAAGTAATATAGATGCTTCCTACACTTGCCCCTATTCCCTAACTAGACAGTTCCCATATCTTTCTATGCATTTTCTTGCGCATCATGAGACAACTCAACAACTTGAGCAATCATGACATGAGATACAACGTTCAATTTTGTGGAAGGATAAACATACTTGGCTTGTTGCAAGGACAAACAACATTAAATGGAAATGATGACACTAGTTGTCGTGATGATTCTTATAGAAATTAAGAATTAAATGGAAAGGAGAAATCAAATGGAAGACATAATTTGGCTACAAGGACTTTGCAGATGTAAACTGGAAGAGGTGATCAACATGAGGATGCCATAATTCATGACAAGGAGGATATGAAAGCATGGTAAAACAAAATTATGAAATCTGTTGGGTAAGTGCAGTAATGACTCAAATTTTGGAAACTTACATATTGTTAGCGAGAAAAACAAGCTCTGTTTCGAAAAGTGAAATGAGTTATGTAGATACGTATCTTAAGTATCGGTAAGTATCGATGAGTATCGGTTCGATATGGTTCGATATAAACCAATACACATGTAATTCAATTGTTCGGGGCTCCATTGTACGTATTGATGAGTATCGGAGAGTGTAGTACGATATGGTACTCACTTCAACACTCAATACATAATTTTTTTTAACAAATCATGTATCATATCGGTGGGTGTCGTATTGATGCCGACCAATAGTGATATGTATCGGCCGATACAGTATGATATGCACCGATACTTCAAACCATCCCTGGGAGGTCCTGTACCTAATAGACTAGTCTTTAGGTTTGAATCTGACAGCTACCAGTCGGGTTTAGCATCCTAGGAACAAAGACAACAACCTCAGGTAAGCCCTATCCCAACTATTTGGAGGTGAATACCAACATAAATGACGTTAATCTAAATTAAGTGGTTGTTCACATGAAATCCATGTGTATGTAAGGTATTTTTAGTGACTTTAAGGGAGAATACATCTTTACTTTCAGGGCCCAATTCAGATTTTTCAACTCCAAAAAGGTAGAGCCAGTATCTCCTTTCCTGGATTAAAATTTTCAAAGAACCTCAAAATTGTTGAAGTGAAGTTAGCAATGACATTTGTTGGATGACTTGGGTCTGCAGAAAAAATGTGGGTCTCAGAACAATTTTGTGTGCTTAAGGAACTAGGAGACACTATATGTTGCAGAGGGGAACTTACTGTGGTAACAAATTTTCTCGCTTCCTCTTTTAGTCCCTTAATCGTATCAATGGAAGACATTTTTTTTTTTTTGGGTTGGGGGGGGTGCGTGTTGGGATTTCCCAGAAACCAACCTGTTTGTCCAGGGGTATGTTGGCCTTGTGTTTTGCAATGGCTACGGCACGAGAAAAGCCACCAATGGCATCAACCAAACCTCGGGAAGCTGCATCCTTACCAGTCCACACCCTTCCTTGAGCAACTTCTTCCATCTGATCTACCTGGACATTACAGTGCTTGAACTTTCCATGAAATGATTGAGGAAAGAAACATTAGAACTTGTAGATAAACCAGACTAACATACTGTCATTGATCTTGAAAAAGCTGCCTTGTCTCGAAACTGTATATATGCATTTTGTGCAGACTTGGCAAATAGTTCAGCTTCATCTGGCCTGCAAAAAAGCTTAATTTGTTTTCATCTATAATTGGATTTCATGGGAAGAAAACCAAAACAGCAAGCAAAGCAACATTGAGAAGAGAACAAGTTCCTGCAAAACAGGCCGCAGGATTGTTCAATTATTAAGTATAGGGCAACGAGATAAAGTAGAACAGTCTACCTGTAAAAAAATTACAAAAATCAACGAGATAAAGTAGAACAGTCTACCTGTAAAAAAATTACAAAAATAATAAAAAAAGAAAAAGCAGAATAGCAGTAATACACGGGCAATACAGTGCAAAAATGAAATTTCGGTCCCACATTAGTGTTACTTAGTTATCTCTTCCACAAAATTTAAGCATTTATGTTCATGACAATGCAACAGGGCTATCAACCTGAAAGGGCGTTGTTCAGCGGCTGTGAGCTCAGCATATTTCCCTCTTGATATTATATCCTTGTTGAAGCCTATCATTTCATATAGTTTACCCAAATTAAACTTTCCTACAGACAAGAAATATCAGAGTTAACATCTGAAAACAAAAGAAAAAAATATCCTGCCATAGAAAACAAAAGGTAGAATTAAAAAAATTGAACGAGGTTTCTACTGCAGCAGCAGATCTCACATGGCTAGTTCAGTAAAGGTAAACCAGGATGTTATAAATGGTAGCGAGCATGACCTCAAATAAGAGAGAGAGTCCTTTGGAATGAAAAACATTGTACCACCAAAGAGTGAGATGACAAAACCCTTGCAGTATAGGATATTATATGCACAGAGTTCACAAGAATAACACTCTATTTTTTTGATAAAACCATGACTGTATTTCAGATGTTGGTAATGCAGATAAAATAGCATTTCAACAAGGTACTAAAGCTATGTAACGGATGATATTAGATGGATCAACAGCATGAGAAACAACACTGTTTGCTAAGCTAATTTCTCTGAATGGTCTGTGTTTCGTTCACAAGAATGTTGAAATAATGCACAGGCATAATTTTTTTTTTTTTTTGAAGAAATGCACAGCCATAATTACCCTGGTAGAGATGTAAGAACTATCTTAGAAATTCCATACAAGGTCTGGCTGTTGAGCTAAAAATTTTATGTTGATGACGAACGACAAAAAAAAATTCTTCAAGGTAGAATGTATAATACTCTATTGTAGGTGCAATGGACCTTGGTCGGATCCCTTCTTATGTTTATCTCCCCACCACTAATTGCTGGTATGGATGATGACAAGGGAGACGGGGAAGACATGTTGAGGAGTCAATTCCTAGGATAAGGGTGTAGGACTCAGTTGGGGGCCCCATCCCTGTTAGGGGATCAGGGCCCAGGTTGATTCCATATATGGTCTACCAGAGGTTCAGGTTTGTATCAGGTATGGGGGTGGGAAGGTGTTTGGCATCCACCCCGCCCGATGAAATGGGTCTTTCTACTAACACATGGCATAATAAAATTCTACATTATGCCTACTGGGGTTGGAAGTAATACTTGAGTTTTACCGTTGATGAGCATCGAAAGGAGGGGGGGGGGGTTCACTCTAAGAGAAGTCTTTCTCAGTTGCCTAGTTCAGAAAGGGAGGACTTGATTGCTCCTTTCTCCTTTGGAAGACTTAGACTTCTTTGGACTTCTTCGGACCACTTCGCGTTCATCAAGCTAAGTGCACAGCTTTGGAGGCAAAGGGGAAGGCCTTGGGGCAAGGGAGAGCTGTGAGGTGTGTTGGGAAGTGTGGAGGGGTCTCCTATTTATAGGGGGACCCCAAAGGATGGCAAAAAGAGAAAATAAGGAGCCTGGACACTCGGCAGCCCCATTGGCGGAGGTGTTGTCCGACTCTCAGGGGCTGCCGACATCCATCCAGGCATAAGAACTTAGCGTGCAATGTCATTGGAAAGATATTCCCAAGTACTTTCAATACGCGGGAATTGAGCTTGTTTCTCAGAAAGTCACTAAAAATGCGAAACAAGTGATTATGCCATTTTAGTAGTGGGGGAGGGGTCAGCGAACATTCTCACGCTGTTTCCGCACCATTGGCTAATAATCGATTGGGACGATGGTCTTTTCATACCAAAACCGGCTATCTTATGCTGGAAATTTATTATTGGTTGGTGAGGAGTATTCCGGTCCTTTATGCACGCTAAGTCTTCCTTGAGAGAGAGCACGAAACTTGTCCATGATTTGTTGTCGTCATCACCAAGGGTGTGACAAAATTGGGTGTCTACACCTATATAAGTCAACTAACTTCTCCATCTTTTTAGTTTCGCCAATGTTATTAGATGCTAGAATAGTCAATGCTAATCTTTTTCTCCTAATGAAAGGTGTTAATCCGAATGATATTGAAATCCTTAGAAACCAATCTATCAGGAAACATGACAATCTTCACCCAATCGGATGAGGTAGGTAATTTAAGTATTGCCCCTAGGCTAACAAGGCAATGGACACAAAAATCAACATTGAGGACTCCCTGAGAAAATAAGTAGGCTACATAGAATACATAGATATTGGTGATGCAGAGCTGAAGATCTACTCCCATAGGAAAAAAGGATGCCAATGGAAAAGGCCAAATCGTGGCCTTCCATAATTAGTTTTATTTCCTGTTTTTAGTGATTGGTTTAGTTCACATAGAACTTGGTTTGATTGTGGTTCAATTGGTTCAATTTAAATGAATTAATTCCCCACATGTTACTTGTAATAACCAAGTCATTAGTTAATCTCAGTGAGGACTTAGGGGAGGGGGAATTAATTTCCACTTCATCTTTCTTTCTTTCTTTCTTTCTTTTTTTCTTCTTCTTTTTTTATTTTTTATTTTTATTTTTATTTTTTAAATTTAATTTCCTTTGTTTTATCTCTTAAAGTTGTACGATCATGTTAGGATTTCGGACTTTAAGAGCCTTGTGCAAGTAGAATCAGTTGGGGGGGGTGTTTCCATTCCAATTCTACCTCCACTTCTGTGTTTCAATAAATAGAAAAGAGGGTCCTCACTGCTGCCCATGATTTTCAGAAAACCCATGGCTGCTGCTGTTGCTGCCAATATTCTTCTTGCGTTGAAGAACTTCATTGTGTCAGATCAAGGTGAAGGAGTCTGTTAAATCCGATTGACGTCTTGCGGTGTGAATCTTGGATGATTCACTATTGTCATCCTCCATTACTGCTGCTGGTTCTCTTCCTTATCATCATTTTTTGAGTTAAGCAATTCAGCCATCCGATTGAACTCAAATTTTGACCAGACCGATTGAACTCAAATTTTGACCAGACCTTCAAGAACCCTAATCTGGAATTCAAATTTGGGCTCATTCCAATGGCCGAATTTTGAAGTATTTTCATATTTCCAATTCTGCTCCTGCCCTTCAAAACCCTGAAATGTTTCCCTGTTTTCTGTTTGTAAAGAGAGAGAGAGACCTGCAATTGTGGAGCAAAGGGAGCAAAGGGAGTCCCAATCAATTAGATTGGGGCTGCCCCTCCTTCATCCATTAAATCGAATAGCTATTACAAGTCCTACTAGGAATATGAAAGAACAAAGTAGCTATTACAAGCCATACTAGGAATAGGAAAGAACAAATTAGAACAAAATAGAAAACTAATACTAATTGCTAACTTCTAAGTGTATTAAGTCCTAATAGGACTAGGACAGTCCTAATAGGATTAGGAAAACCCACAGTCCAAATAGGACTAGGAAAACCCAAACCCACAATCCTAATAGAACTAGGAAAACTTGAGGGAGAAGTCTGCGACTTGCGCTAGACTCCTCCTCAACCAAAAGCATACACATAGCAATAGAAAGCTCTAGCTTGGACCAACAAGAACTCCAACAAGCACAGAGAGAACTCCAATCAACCATCATAAAACCATCAACAACTCCAATACCAATGAAAGCCCTTCCCATAGAAGGCAGTCCAATGACAATGAACAACAACAACACCAAAAGCCCTTCCCAAAGAAGGTCCACCAACATAAGTGTAGCATCCAACAACTACATCAAAAGACCTTCCCAAAAAAGGCACTCTAATAGAAATTGAAGCTCCCAATAGCTACAACAAAAGCACTCACCCTCAAACAGAGACCTCCCCAAACAGTCGTCTCACAGAAAATTCCATAGATAAATAGGTAGCAGCACGTCGTCGGGAACCAAACAACATCAGGTTGTTGAATATACCAAACAACATCAAGTCGCTGAATATACCATCTTCAAAAGATAAAAACAGTTGTTGAGGACAAACACAAGCATATACGTCTTCAAACGATATAAGTTTGAGCAAATATATCTTGAACTGAGCAAACAATGATTTTAATCTCCCCATCACGTGTAGCAGTAAACATGGACAAATAATTTCCAATAATCACCATCACAAAGAATCCCGTAACCAAAAACACTACAAGAGACCCTGACGGTAGAAAATCTGCAACTTCTTCAACCTACAGCTGAGAAACCAGGGAAAGAAGATGGAGTTTATAACCCTGCAACCAGCAAGAAAACTCTAGACCTCTTGCTAGGTTACCGCCAGCCATGGTCAAGGGCAAAAGCAACCAAAGGAAAAAAAAAAAAAAAAAAAATTTCATAATGGGTCTTCTTCAACCTCTCGACTAAACACTGGCAAATCGACAATGATATTAATCAACAGCACATTGAGAACCAAGCTGAAGACCATTCAGCAGCAAGCAGTTGCAGCTAATGGTAGTGACAAACGATGATCAATTCAGCAGTAGCATATCAGCAGGAGCAGATTCAGACACCAACAGTTGCCCCTTTTCTTCAAACAAGAAAATCAGAGCTGATAGCTCAAAACCAGAGGCAGAGACTAACCCTAATAGCAGCAAATCGATTCTCCAGCTACAATCGATTTAGGATAAATTCAAAAGTAGAAGACATGAACAAAATCAGGTATGGTTTGCATCAAACCTTCATTGAAAGCCTAGTTCTTATTTTCTCTAAGAACTAGAGCTTCATCGGTAGCATGATACCTTTGAACGACTCTCAAACCCACAACATGTTAAGCTCTGATACCATGCAAAGAGAGAGAGAGAGAGAGAGAGAGAGAGAGAGAGAGAAACCTACAATTGTGGAGCAAAAGGAGTCCCAATCAATTAAATTGGAGCTGCACTCCTTCATTTATTAAATATAATAGCTATTATAAGTCCTAGGAATATGAAAGAATAAAATAGCTATCACAAGTCCTACTAGGAATAGGAAAAGAACAAAATAGAACAAAATAGGAAACTAATACTAATTGCTAACTTCTAATTATATTCAGTCTTAACAAGACTATGACAATCTTAATAGGATTAGGAAACCTACAGTCATAATAGGACTAGGAAAACCCAAACCCACAATCCTAATAGGACTAGAAAAACCCAAGGGAGGAGTCTGCGACTTGCACTAGACTCCTTTCTCTCAATAAACTTCTGACACTGTTTTTATCACCTACTGTTTTAGTCTCAGTTTTGTGTTTTAATTTCAGTTCTGATTTCAGAAGGCAATTGATGTTATTGTTCTGATTTCTTCTGAACCCTAATTTTTGGGTCTGGAAATTGCATTATTACTCCTATTGGTTATTGATTGTTTCCCCTCCTTTGAGTTGTAGATCTGGGTTATATTGGCTACTGTTTTGAGTCTTTCAAATATAGTACTACATTAAATGGTATCAAAGCATGGCAGGGGATAGTTCATGAAGGATTCCAGATCCACCTGATCTGATGGCTACAGTAATGGGGATGTTCAGTTACAAGCACAGTTAAATGAAAACCAGAAGAGTATTAAGGGTAGGTTGTTGGCAATGCAAGCTCGGAATACTACTCCTACGCTTGTACAAGACAGTAACGTACTACTTGAACAAAAAGACAAGTATCAACTATAATCTACTGTGCATCGCCATAACGTCCACCTACATTTGAGGATCATATGAGGTCTTACTTCAATACCGATACAAATGTAACCCATCATTGTATTAATGACAAACATAAGGTCAAACTTGATCAGAAGGAGTATGATGGCAATCATGATCCACAGGTATTTTATGATTGGTTGGCAGCACTAGATGATTATTTTGACTGATTTGAAATGTCTGAAACTAGGAAGACGAAACTAGCTAGAACTAAACTAGTAGGATCCGCACAAGAATGGTGGTGAACCACTGAAAGAGATATGGAAGACATAGGTAGAGTACCAATTAATTGGGCAGAGATGAATGAAGATCCAAGTGATAAGTATCTACCACGTCACTTCAAAGCATAACTGCAGGACAAACTTTGTCAAGGGAGTTTGACTATAGCCGAGTATATGCAGCAATTTGACTCTTTCATCACGCAATGGCATTAAGCGAACGATATCCAGGTATTATCTCGCTTCAGATTAGGTTTTAAGGGCTGACAACAATCGAGCTATTGGTGTTACAGATGTGTCCAATGTTCGAGATTGCTTTGAAAAGGCCCATCGTGCAGAAGAGCTAGTTGCACCTACAGGTAGAAGATTTGGGTCTCAACCCATGGAGAAACAAAAGAAATTTTCCAGCATCTAAGTCTACTACCATTAGCCCTTCCCATACTATCACTGCACCACGGTTCAACAAGGACAAAGCACCTATGAGTCTATGACCAACAATTCTAAGGTGCAATGTTATCACTGTCAAGAGATTGGACATTGTGCCAAAACTTGTCCAAATCGACAAAAAGGGAATGTGGTTGCTAAAATTAAAGAAGCACAAGATGATATAGATCCTGATTTATTCCCTTACCCACTTGATGATGGTGATTTTTAAGAGAATGATTATGACGAATCTGGCCTCAATGAAGATGGTACTTTCGGCATTCATATGCTTAGTTGTCAAGGTGTTGCCTAGGTGACGACTAGGCGTCTAGGCGGCCTAGTTGGAGTCTAGGCGACTGTCGCCTTGTTGCACTAGCGCCTTACTACTGCAAGGCACAATACTTATTTATGTCAAATATCATTTATTTCATTTACTTAAGATATTATTCATAAATAAGCAAATACACCCTATTTGAATCCAATAAAAACAGTTTAAAAACCCAATTCCAAAAAGGATAAAAAGTCAATCCCCCAATCCAAGAACAAAAATTGAATTTTTTGTTGTATAGGCGATTTTCAACTTCCAAATTTCTGAACCCTAAGTTTGGGTATGGAAATTACATTATTACCCTATCGGTTATTGTTTGTTTCCCTTCCTTAGTTGCTGTTTTGTCACTTATGTGGTTCAATCCTTCTTGTTTGCATCTGAATTATCCTCTGTTATAGATCCTAGTTATCTTGGCTACTATTTTGAGTCTTTCAAATACACTACCACATTAATTGGGGTCCAACAAAGAGCAAGGACAGAGGGTGTGCAGCACAGAAAAAAAAAAATGAAGCATCCTTGTTATATACTCCGTCCTCCCCACAAATGGGAGGTTGAAGAAAACCATTATTGAAGGAAATTTTTAATAATGCATTAACCTCTCACACATCCAAGCTCATTTTCCAGTATAGTCAACCATGTGATGAAGTAATTACTCAATAGACGCGCAAAATATTTAAAGAAGAGTACATTGATGTTTTATGTTCTATAATAGAAAGGGGTATTCTTACCCAAAAAAAAATAAAAATAGAAAGGGGTATTGTAGGAAAGTGAGATTGATTTTTACAATGGAAAACTTTACTATATAATGAAAAACCAAAATGTGGACAATCTTTAAGGGGGGTGGAGATTAGATACTTTTCCACTTGTCGCTACATACCCCTTGTGGTTGGAAAGAAACATTAGATTTACGAAGGGACAAGCAAGCAGGGGAACGCATAATAATCAGGAACTGTATATAATAGGATGCATAGTATATAATGACTTACATTATGTAGCCAAAACAGGAAACATAAGAATATTTACAATTTACTTGCATTAAGTAATTTCCAGTTAATCTTCAAATGTAATTGCTACAAGTGAAGATAAAAGTTAGTTTTGTCACCTGTGACCACTCCAATCGAGCCTGTTAAGGTAAGATTCTCTGCAACAATTGTTCCTGCTGCCATTGCCATGTAGTAACCTCCACTTGCCGCCACATCAACCATAGATGCAATGACAGGTTTAGAGGCAGCAAGAAGTCTGATCTCTCTCCACATTCTTTATCACATAAACAACAGGACACTAAACAGTTAAAAAGAAGAGTTCAAAATAAAGACTTCAGAAAAGAAAGATTTCTAAAGCTAAAACAAATAAAGTCTCCCTCTCTCTCTCTCTCTACATCACTCATCGTCATTGAGACTTGCAAATTCTGCAGTACTAGCAAAGAAGGCTCCAGCGATCTGTTTTGAGAGATCAAGAATGTCTAGAATATCCCTTTACTGGATATGATGCCTTTTCTTTGTTTCAAGGGAACAAGCACAACCAGATGCGCCCCCCCCCCTCTTCAAGATTGAGGAACTAGCATGTTCAGATGCTTCCCAAAGTTGATTCCCCTACCCTCATCTTAAGGATATTCGACAAGAAGCAATGAAATGGAGGGTGAATGTTTCACAGGACCTTATCATGATCTTTAACAGTTAAGATTTTTAAGTACGTGCAGCTAGCTTCTGTATTATGCAAGTAGAACATTACATTGAACAAAATCACCAGTAGGGAGAGCAAGATTAAAAAATAAACAAGGTTAGCAAATAAACAGTAGGAGGAAAAGGTACTTTGCACAGACCCCATAAGGCTTCCTATCATGGTTCAAGATCTTGCTATTAACTCGTTTTTTTGGCTTGGCACGATGAGAGCACAGGAGATATATAAAATATACAATATCTCTACTGAGATCTCGGTGAATATCTCGGCCACGACTCGACTCGACTCAAGAACAAGTCACATGGGGTATATACATAATTTCGACCCTCAACTAGACCCAACTCGACATAATTCGACATCTCTCGTGGTCTCGCCTATCACGCCTTTCTATGAAGAAAAAATGAGCTTTTGGTGGTTTTTCTTGCCAAATCACTCCTCTACAGTGTAAATTAACAACTTCAACACTTGGAGATTGGAGATTATCACTTCATGATCAACCTTTGGAGATCATTTTCTTCTCAAGAACAGTTTTAGGTAAAAACTTCTCAAAACCATTTTTTTCATAGAAACATGGTCAATAAGTGTTTGTTTTTATTATGGAATAGGCTAGGGTGAAGGGTCCAAAGACTACCTACATAATGTCCGAAGTCAAAGCACCATTCTAATTTTGATGTTTAAAAATGTTTCAACTCTGTTTAGAAGGCCTAAAATAGGGTAAATGAAAAGTTTCAGTAGCTAAAAGGTCCATATGGCCACTGAGACCAACCACCGAGATGACCGGGAAAAAAATCAGATATCGATGTTTTGGCCAAGCGAAAACTGGGGTGAGATCGAGATCTTAAACCTATAAAGCACTTAGTTATACCATGAGGAAATAAAATGCAATAATTCAAAAGTAGCCTTTTCCTTGCTCTCCTTATAAACCCTAAGCCAAAGATCTCCAACAACACTTTCTATCGCTGCTCCCCCGCCTCTCACTCTCCCTTCTTCCTCTCTCATCCTCTCCATCACACCCTCTCTCTCTCTTCTTCATTTTGTCCCTTTTTCCTCTCTCTTCTTTCTCCTCACCTCTCCTCTGCTTCTTCATCCTTGGTTGGAGCATCGTCGGTTGCAGTCACGACGTGGTCGCCAGCCCGTAGGTCACCATCCCTGTTAGGCCTGTATAGGCTCGTTTGGTTTCCCACAACGCCTCCAGCCCCGTTCGCTTGCTCTCTCTCCCCAGTTTCCCTCTTGCACCGCCGCCGCTTGGTCGCCAAGCCAACCCCACAAGGCTAGCCACCGCCTGAAGTGCCTGGCTCATTTGGCTAACACCGATTTGCTGTAAGCTGCCTAACCAGTAGCTTGTCAGGCAAGGTTCAAATCTCGTTTCGTTTTGGTGTTTCGGTGGGTTCAGAAACACCAATATCGTTTCTTTTTGGGGAAATTTCGACCGAAATGGTGTATTTTTTTTTGTTTGTTTAGATTGACTGTTTCAGTGGTCAAACGGCCATATTTTGACATGAAACTTGGTGGGTAACTTATTTTAAGGTCAATAAACATGCTTAGAACATAAAAATGCAAAAATATTAGGACATGACATTGTTTTAGAGTTGCACCTTTATTTGGCAGCAACTGCTGAACTATTCTGAAAATTTTACCTGGTTTTGGAGAAAGAACTTTACCTTTCCTAATCATTGAATGTGTAGATCTTGTAGGAATCTAATGGAAGTTAAAATGTGTGATAATGTGGCTAATTAGAGGCTTGTTGGAGACTTGGAGTGTTTTTCCTTCAAAATATGTAAATGGAACCGAAACCACTGAGATAGGCGAGACAAAGTCGAAATTTCGATCAAAATACTGAAATTTCGACCGAGATATGGTATTTACAACACAGAATGTACCGAGATGACCTAGATACCGAAACGAGACCGAAATTTCGGCCAAAATACTGAAATTTCAACCGAAATTTTGTACAAATGTTGTTTTGGGCCTTGTTTCATTTTGGCTAAAAAAAAACACTAAAATTCCAAAATTTCGCTGAAATTTCGGTGAGATTCAAACCATGCTATCAGGCAACCATCTATGCTTGGCCGGCATCCACTTCTTCATTGCCCTCTGTAAGGATGACACCCTCCAGCGTGGCTGTCACCTCCGCTAGGTTAGCTGCCCACTTGGCCGTGGCCCTCCGCAAGGTTAGGCCGCTATGGCTTCCCTCTTAACGATGGTGCTCTCTTGGCGGTTGAGAAGATGAAGAGATGAGATAGTTTGTTAGGGTTTGTGGAACCTTAACTAGAAATGAGTTGGTTGCCTTTTCTTGTAATGGGCTTCCTTGTTTTGTCTTTTGCCCATGTGTACTTTCAATTGTAATGGGCATGTTAGTGACATGTTTTTAAGACTTTAAGACCATGTGGGCCTTGGATGTAGTCCTTTACGAGGTTTTATTACCCTTGTTGGGTTTGTAATTTTCCCTTTAGGGCTATATTCTCCCTCCCCCTTCTTTTAATGCATTTATTATTCACAAAAAAAAAAAAAAAAAAAAATGTAGTAATTCCAACAGTTGGACAGATAGAGGATGGTATAGCATAGATGTCATGGAGTTGCCTAGGTGGTATGCCATGACGCATAAGGGAACCAGTCATTTTATATATGAAGCCCCCAGACCTAATAGATGAATAAAAAAATACCAGGTATATGAAAACATACCTGGAATGTGGCAAAAATACCTAGAATATGGCCTTCAACTTGGGTGCCTAGGCGCCATGGTGCTATGATAGCATAAATAGGCCACAAGTTACATCAGAATCAAGTTCAACCATATAGTCCCCTTTTCTTGGTAATATCCCGTAAATTTTCAGCCACGCATTTGTTTCAACAATTTCAAAAGTCCACAGGTTTAATAGCTTTTCAAAACTTTATTTCGTCATTTGGGTAAGTCCTTTAGCTTAAAAACTTAAAATGAGAACAAGAGATCCTGACCATACTTCTCCACAATAAGGGCTCCTTTAGATCTTCTATGTGGAAGACATTAGGGCCATATAGAAAACCTTTATTGTGTGGGTTGTACATGAAATTAATGTTGGCCTAAAGGCACAATTGTATTGTTTTTTCTTGTGTGTTGATGATGACCAAACAAGTGGATGTGTGATTATGTGTAGTGCCCCGGCCCCATTAACCTTGGCACAATATGGTCCTCTTTGGCCCATGGGACTCAAGGCTTTAAAATGCTTTGTGCCATGTTAAGGAGGCTAGAGATTATTAACTAGCCCAATAATCTCCCCCTAAGTGACGTGGGACTAATGTTTGTATACCCTCACTGATCTCCCAAACACCCTGGTACTTGCAGTATTCTTAGTGGGGACACCGCACCGATCTCCTAGACGGGTTTGGTACTTGCAGTATTTTCTTGGGTGTCACAATCTTCCCCCCTTTCGGCCTAGCACCCCCATTGTTGCCCCACACACTATCGGGATTTGCCCCGATACCATTTGTAATGTCTCGACCCCATCAACCTTGGCACAATATTGTCCTCTTTGACCCATGGGCCTCAAGGCTTTAAAATGTGTTGTGCCATATTAAGGAAGCTAGAAGTTATTAACTAGCCCAATAATCTCCCCCTAGCAATGTGGGACTAAAGTTTGTACACCCTCACTGATCTCCCAAACACCCTAGTACCTGCCGTATCCCTACCTCATTGATCTCCCAGGCTAGTCTGGTACTTACCGTATGAGATTAGTGATGGGCTCTGGCTCTGGGCTCTGGGCTCTGGGCAAGCCTCTACTACTATCACAGACTTCAGGAAAAAAATTTCCTATTTGGGTCACCACCAAAATTTGTCAGAGCAGATCAAGGACTCGAGACAAACAAAACAACTATATAAATAAATTGTGAATCATTAATTCAAAATTTACTAGAAGAATCTAGGTTCATGTAGAGGCCTCCTAGGTACAAAATTAGGAATATATAGGCTTTTGTGTTTGTCTATTTTTTTTTTTTCATTATCCTTTTTTTTTCCCTTTTTATTGAGATTAGTTATGATTAATATATTGGAATATGCAGACTCTCGCACTTTTTGAGCGAGAATTAGAGTCATAATTCAAGCTGAATTATTAAAACCAAGTGAAAGTGGTCAAAGAATTAAATTGATCAGTTTGGAATTTAGATGTTGATAAATCTGATGCCCTTTTTTTTGGTACAGAGTAAAGCAGGTTTGCATTGCAATAGGGTTGGAATCTCAGACTTCTTTTTTTTGGATGAATAAATAAATTCATTACCAAAGAGAAAAAGAATATACAAAGGAGAAATAGGGGGTCACAAACAATTAGGCACAGGGTAGAGGCCCATCAACAGGACAAGGATACATTAGTGGGGGGGTGATAATAGATAAGGGAAGGCCCCAAGACACAACAATTAGCCTATTCCTTGGGGTATTAGGAATTGATCGATGGTTAAGGCAGCCAAGTTTGGAGCTAACATCAGAGTAGATGGCTTTCCAAATCTTATCAAAAGAGCGAGAGATGGAAGTCCATCTACAAACTCCCTCCATATATGACTGATTGTAGCACAAAAGGCAAGCTTCCCAGCTGTACCACAAATGGTGGATTCACGAAAGTCATGTCAACCTATATCCATTCTTTACTCAACGAAGGATAGGTCTACGGGAAGGCCAGCAGTTACTAAGGACTCTTCCAGAAGGGGCAGGAGAAGAAAAGATGGTTGACATCTACAGTGTCACTCCAGCAAAGGCAATAAGAATGGGAGACCCAGATGTGCCGGTGGATAAGGAAGGACTGCGTAGGGAGGAAGTTGGACAGAGCTCGCCAGCCATTGAAAATGTGGTAGGGGATGTGGCATTTAAACCAAATGATGTTTCTCCAAGGGATGAGAGGGTCTTTGGAGCGAATGAGATCCCAGGCATAGGCCGATTTTATTTTATTTTTAGTTTTTCTTAAAATGAGATTATATTTCCAATTCCAATATAAATAAATAAAAGAAGGATTTCTATTTGTCATGTTTTAACTTACACATTGAACTAAAAAGTTAAATTGTAGGACCATTTTGACCCGTGAAAAAATTATTTTCCAAGTTATGCATCCAAAATAGATATTCCGATCTTATTTCCAATCAATAAATAAATCGAGTCTTTATTGGAAATTAAATAATGAAATTATTAGAATATCACTTACAAATCAGAAGCAAGAGCATCGCCTCCAGGGCTGTCAATTCGTATAATAACAGCTTTATATCTTTTTGACTCTGGAAAGGAAGTCAAACATTTGAATCAAGAGATTTTATCTATAAGAACTGCTAAATAACAAGTGATGTGTCAAAAGTTAAAGTCAGTTATGAAAATAGAAAGAAGTTTTCAGTCGCCATGATACCTACGTGAAAAGCAACTATGTAAGTGGGGGATAAGGAGCTTATGTGTATTATAGAAGACTTAATTGCAAATATGGGTATTAAAAATGAGTTCATTTACAAATAATAAATTTTAGAAAAGAAATATAAGTCCGATTCTCCCACCCCCCCCCCCCCCGTTATAGTTTTTAGTTTTCCTTTTTTTCTTAATGCATTATTTATTCACCCAAAATAAAAAAATTTTTGTCAGGCAGCAAGCAAGCACTGGAAGTCTGGAACAGATATGTTCTCTCCTCATCCTCCTCTTTTTTCACTAAAAGATCCAATCAAATTAAGAGGACATGATGTAGACACTCATGCTGGCTTACACTATAGAAAAAGGAAGAGAACTAGCCAGCCAAGCCAGCCAAACCAGCCTATGTGCTGATTGAACCTGCCAGCCATTGGCCCAATTTTGTCCTATGCTGGTCCATTCCTGCAGGCCATAGAATCAGCATAGATGCCACATATTATTGCAGCAGTTTAGTTCCTATTTGGTCTTCTAGAAGATCCTTCAAGGTGCCATCGATTCAGCTTGCAGCTGCAGTCCAGAAGGTTCCATATTGAGTCCTGCAATCTCCATACAACTGGGTTTTTGTCCTTTTTGTGTTTGACCAGTCAAACTACAAGTTGGCGAAGTCAAATTAGTCTTCTAGACGTCCCTAGTATTGTCTCTTATGTCTTCTTAAGAGTACAAGTCAGTAGTTAGTTGGCAAAGTCATTAGTTTCCATATTATGTTAGTTTCCTATTTGGTTTGTTTCTAATTTGTAAGGTTGTGCCTAGTCTATTTAAGAGAGACACTACACCTTTACAATTAATGAAAGTTTGATGATTTGCAACCATTGTTGCTTCAATTCTTGAGATAGAATGATCAACAGCTGAGATAACAAGACTGGGAAGCAACGAAACTCTCACTCTTGCTCTCACTCCAGAAACCCTAGCGGGAGAAAACTTTACGAAGAATGCCGCCTGGAGGAGCTCCCCCCCCTCTCTCCCTCTCCCTCTCCCTTGGCCTTCTTCCCATCTCTCTTCTCTTCTATTCTCTTCCGAATCCCTCCCTCCCTCCCTCCTCCGCTCTTCTCTACATATCCCCTCCCTCTCCTACTTCCTCCTCTTCTCACGCCCTCTTCCTTCTATTCCCTTCTTCCTCCTCCTCCTCTCTCCTCTCTCCCTCTCCCCCTCTCTCTTCTCTTCTCCTCTTCTCCCTCCCTCCCTCCACCACTCTTCTCCCTCTTCCGCCCTCCCTCCTTCCTATTCTTCTCTGTCCCTCTCTCTTCTTCCTCCTCTCCCTTTCCCTTCTCCGGCGCTTGCTACCATTGGTCACCGGAGAAGGGTTTTAGGTCGATTGTCTTGATCGGTGTTGAGGCTGTTGCAACCACTCGGCTCATCTTCCGGCCTGCTTCTTACCCTACTGGGCCTGTTGATGACTTGGTGCTGGTCCCTTTTGGGCTAGCTGCTTCTCGGCCTCCGTCCCAACAGGCTTGCTGCCCTTCGGATGCCTCTCCCGATAGGCTTGCTGTCCAACCTTTCGGTTGGACTTCAGCCTCGTTTGGTCTGTCCGTTGACTCGTCTGCTTCTCTGGTTCTGCCTCTTAGTTAGCTGCTCGCCATGCCTGCAGCCCTTTTGGACACCACTCTCGCTAGGCTTGTTGTCTCGTTGGTCGTCTCCCCTTTCGGATGCCGAGCTCGCTTGCTCTGTCAACCTGCTCGTAGCCTCGGCCTTCACCCTTGGTGTCTGCCTGCCCTGGGGGGTCTGTCGGCCGTCGGGAACCTACCTTTCTGTTTGTTGGTATGCCCCTTCGACACCAGCTCGCTGTGCCGTTCTCAGTCGGCAACCACTCTGCATTGCACTCAGAAAGGCCGGCGCCCTTTTGCCTTGGAGACTCCTCCCACTAAGCCAACTAACTGCTTAGCCAATGCCCTCCGTAAGGACAGCGCTTCTCCATCGTGGTTGCCTCTACACCAGCACTGCTCCTTTGTGTTGGCGGCTAGGAAACGTTGTGTTGAGATGTTAGAGTTAGGGATTGTGGTTCTCTTCCTAATTCAGACCGATTTTCCCTCCTCCTCAGGTTGGGAATCCAGCCGGCCTATTGAAGTTCGTTGAGGCCATATGGGCCCTGTTTGATGCCCTATTGGGCTTTTATATCCCTTTTGGGTTTGTAAATCCCTTTTTGGGGATATATTTCCGCTGCCCCTTCTTCTAATGCATTTTACAATTCAAGAAAAAAAAAAAAACAGCTAAGATAACTGTGGGTGAGAGGCCCAGGCTGAGATAGCCATTATCCCACCCACATCTATCCCAACTCCATCCTTGTTTTCTATTTTTTTTCTTCGTTCAACTGCCATGAGAGAGTGTTCGAGAGTCCATTGAAGCTTATTTGAAGTTCAGAAGATCAACCATCAAAGGATTCAAAGCAACATTGAAGATCAGCCCAAGAAAAAATCCATCTCAGCTGGAGTCAGGGTTTTCAACCTTGATCGATTTCTTCCATATCTCCCAGCCCAGCAGCCCACTTCCTAAACCCTTTTAGGGTTGTGTTGAGGCCACCAAGGGCCTCCTTCGACCACAAAACCAGGGGCATCTGAAGCCTGGTTTGGAAGCTGCAGCCTTCTCTCTCCTTCTGCCCGAAACCCAAATTCAACTAGGGTTTGACAGGAGTTTTGCTGCACTGCTGCGGCCCTGTTTGGATCCATATTTTGGGGACATCTCAGACTTTTCTGAAGCTCCAATGAATCGGGTGTGTTTGGTCCATTGAACACTGCTTGTGAGTTATTAATTTGTTATTGTTTCAGCCCTAGTTTATCTTTGTGAGGACTACTTTGGCTCATTGATCTGAAATCATACCTGAATATTGTATTGGAGTGTATAAGCTATTGGGGTTGTTTACCTAGGGTAAACCACATCAGGACAAAAGAAAACAAAAATATGAGTAAAACAAGTCTGGGAAAACCAGACCTACCCTATGGAAAGAGAAACCCCACCTTCAGCATCGCCATCAGCAGGGACCTCAAACTGCAACTCAAGAAACCTATACCTAGGTCTTGATATGGAATCAACAGCTAACTACTCAACAATATGGGTTGGAAAATCAATTATAACAGCAGAAACCCCAGTTGTTGCCACATCCTTGGCCAAATAATCCGCAATAGGATTGGCTTCCCTATGACAGTGCGTAATGTTTCAGCTAATCGAATTGAGAAACAGCTGCAAGAAGGTCCATTCAAGGCAAACCATGGAATGCAATCCATTTGAACAGATGAAACCACAGATGCAGAGTCTGATTCAATCCACAACGCCGAGATGCCCAGATCCTTAGCTCTCAGCAATCCCTCCATAAGACCAGTGAACTCAGCCTCAAAAATACATTTTACACTGAGGAATAACTTAAAGGAGAACAGCACACTACCAGAGTAATCACGAATTACTCCTCCCGCACCAGCTCTGCCTGGATTACCCAAGGAACTTCCATCAACGTTCAGTTTGACCCAATTCTGAATCGGTTTACACCAAAAGATTTCAAGAATGGGTTTTGATTGAGACAGCACAATTGGGAGACCCAACCTTTGACAGCACACCAGGTCCGCCACTGATTTTACAGCTCCTTTCAAGTTCAGATTAGCCTCCCAGACCTCTCGTCTAACCATTTCGAATATCGGGTTCGTAGATCTACATCTCCCATCATAACGTATAGAATTTCTTTCCCTCCAGAAGTTGGATGCAACAATAACCAGACCAACCACCCACGGATCTTTAACTTCTAAAGTATAAACCTTTCTAGTCCACCAATGTGCCAAGTCTGCCATCAACTCATGCTGTTGCCATTTTATACAAAGCAGTCCAGGAATTTATCCCAAATAGCTAAGGACAGTCTACAATCCAAGAACATATGCTGAAACTATATTCCAAGAAAATATGCTGAAAGGATTCGGATGCCTTTCCACAGAGATTGCATTTCAAGGCCATGTGGACACCTTTTCTGCATACTTCAGCAGATGAAACCTTCCCATGCAGAAGCCGCCAACCAAATGTTGCTTGCCACGGCAGTAGTTGGGAGGACCAGCCAACGTTTGGGTTCTGCACTTGGATACCCTCCCAAGCTGACAAAGAGCTGAACCTACCAGAGGGCGTAGGCTCCATATTCATTTGCCTTCCACCTGGACATAAGCTTCACAGATCTAGCCATGGTGAAAGCGTCTCTCAGAAACCTTGACTGAGCATCAGGGTCTTCATCCTCCTCTTTCTCCTTGTTATTCTTCTTCAATCGTAGCAGCAGTGGGCAGTGGTGGCTCTGATCTTTGTCTTCTTCGGCAGTGACTGCTGCTGTCACCACTGCTACTGCTTCTTCTTTTTCCACCCACCCCCCACCATTTTCCCCTTCCGCTTGAATGCCTAGGTGGCATTGCCTAACATACACCTTGACAACTATGACAAAACTCAGATTATCCAGCAGCAGAATTTCCATATTTGCCTCGTCTTAGACCATGAACAAACGACAAGAGAGACGGAGCAATCTAAAATTGAATTTTCTCATTAGCAGGTCAAAAAGTTTCTGCTTCTAATAGGGCTTCTATAATTAATTTATGAGATATTCAACAAGCAGCTCCTTAATTATAAATTCAGTGGATACCTCCTACAGAAGGCTCTCAAGATTAGAAAAAAAGGCCAGTATGTCTCCAGTCACTCTCCAAGGATATAGTTGAAACACAAGTTAGATGATTGAGGTTAAATAATTCACCCATTCTGATGTAAAAGCTCTCTGTCTCAGCCTAGACATAGGGACAAAATAAAGGGCATTGCTCATGTGGGAAACAATCATATGTTTCTCAATGAAAAGTATGACATATCAATAATCTTAAGTACCACAGCAAGCTATTGATTAGGATGGAACATGAACTATTGGAGAGTGAATGACTTTACAATTAGGTTACACTTTTAATATTAACAGCTTGGCCAATATGTATACAGCAAAGCAATGATATAAGAACAGAGTTGATTCAAAGATCGAAGCACTACAACAAAGACAGACCAAATATGTTTTTTATCTAAAAAGGAAATAAGAATTTTAGCTAGGGTAAGATGGAGTTTTGCTATATCTTTTGACAGCAGGGGAAGGTAAATGCAATTTCATATACTTGGCCTACTTTTTTCTAAGCTTTTTTAAACAAAAGGGTTAAGAAATAAAGAGCTTAAATAGGTGATGGGAAAGGAATTCATATTACGTACTCTAATAAGAGTAGGTCTATACGATTAAATAGTTTGAGGTGGAAATATAGCAGGCACAGAAAGTAGAAACAACATTTCACTGCAATACATACAGGGAATATATTTAATGCTTACCTTTTACGCTACGGATTTTGTCAATGAACTGTTCACCAATAATACCCGAACTTAATGGACTACGAACACGACTAATGCTTCCAGAGGCTCTGATCACAGCTATTTGCTCTTTGCCCCCTGACAAGCCAAGAGTCCATTTTCTAACTCTAGAGTATTTCCTGCAGTTAGCATGAACAATAGTTACAGAACATTTGTCAGCTTAACACTCCAGGAATCTTTAGCATGACAACTGCATTGATTAAGAATTGCCAGGTCGAAATTAGAGTTCTACAGCATGAAATGAAATAAAAAAGAGCAGAGAAAGGAGAGCACTTGTAATCAACTGTTGGGAGATTTTTCTCCGCCTTCACTCCCAGTTTCTCTTTCAACATAGTGATAACCTGCATGGGATACAGAAGAGCCCAATCTTAGCTATTAGTTCAATCAAGAAAGTAACGCTTAGAAAATTTAGTCCAAAACTCATGAGCCTTGTGTCCTTAACCATTAATTTCATGATCATTAACCATTGTATTTGACACTTAAGTATTATGATAAAAATAATTGCATAACATTGGTATACAACACATTCATGATCTGCCAATGTAGCAGATAGTAGTGCCGCCATGACAGCCAAAAGTGTTATAAATAAACATAATTCTATGAGTATCATTAGAGGAATCAAATTGAATATAAAAGCAACTGTCCCAAAATGTAATTGCTTTTCATTTATATTTCTAAAAATGAAGATTATAAATAGTTCAAACCAAATGCGAAACTATTTGAGGCCGTATAGAGCTTTCTTGAGAAAACACTTTCCCTTCAACAAAGGGAAATTTGAAGCTTGGTGGAGTAAACCCCAAGATGTAGCCAAGTTGGCAAGGGACCTTCGCCTCAGGAAGCGTGTGGTTCTGAGTTCGACTCCTCTTACCTCCTTGGGGCCACTCACACGGGGGTGTTTAGTGCTCTTCACTGTTTTCAGTGAAAGTTGAATGGTTCTCATTCAATCCATACACTTGACTATATCCTTTGTTAACCAATCTAGTCTCATCTCTTGACAGCACCATCTAACCGGTATCTGATTGTATGGACCCATCTACATCTAACTGCAACTCTCCCCTTGGGAAGATCAACCATCTAAGAAGTATAATTCTTCTCAAGAGCCATCATATCCTCAGACATAGCTTCCTTCCACTTTGGGTCAAACATGGCCTCAATGACATTCTTGGGAATGTGAGTAGAGGAAATGGCAATAGAGAAAGAACACCTATAGGAGAGATATCATCATTGAAAAAAAACTAGGCTATATGATAAGTATATGCTCTCTTTCCCTTTCGAATAACAATGGGAAGATCTAACTCAGAGGTAAGGGAAAGAGTGTTACCTGACTGAGGAGGGTGGATCTTAGGATGTGGATCGAAAGAGGACTCTTGGCAGATTTTCTTTTCCTTTCTTTTGCAAACAAGCAACTCTTTATCATTACTAGCTCCACTTGAATGATACATCCACCTGCTTGCGTTTCCCCACATCAAGAAGAAAAGGAGGGATAGACAAAGGTGGAAGAAAAGGGGTGACATTAGGGTGACATCTGAATAGGGTGCTGAGGAGGAGTAAAGAAAGGAAGATTCAAAGAAGGTGACATCTTAGAGAAGACACTTTAGGAAGAGGGATGGTAGCACTTATATCCTTGGTGGAGGTAGAATACCAAAGAAAAAGGCATTTGAGGGTGTTGAATGGGGTAATGACTTGTGTCTAATATGACACCAGCCCTCTTTATTTATAACAATGGAGAGAAGGTTCCAGAGAATTACAAAGACCATTAAACCCCTTAGGGTCTGTTTGGTAACTGACACTTTCCCTAAACCTATAAAACCCATTGTTACAACACTCCCCCTCAAGTTAGTGCATAGATATCACATATGCCCAACTTCAGACCCATTTCTCTCTGCAACCTCCTCTATAAATTCATTGCCAAGATCCTTACCAATCGTCTTCAAGCGGTTACTGACTCTCTCGTCAGTAAGAATTAGTCAGCCTTCATTACCAGTCGAAGTATTGCAAATAACATCATTCTTTGCTATGAAATTGTAAGGGGGTTTGATAGGAAATTCCACTCTCCTGTAGCCTTTCTCAAGATTGATATTCATAAGGCTTTCGATTCCATCAAATGGGACTTCATCTCTAAAGTCCTCCTTGCTATGTCCTTCCATCCCAAGTCCCAACTTCGTTAATTGGATCCTTTGTTGCATCTCCTCCCCTAAATTATCTGTCCTTCTAAACGGATCTCTGGATGGTCATTTCTCCTCCTCTGTGGCTTTGAAGATAATCACTAAGGCTGCCCCCTCTCCCCCTTTCTTTTCTGTCTCTCAAAATCCATCCAATCCTACACTGATAATCATCTCATCTCCCCAATCCCTAAGTGCAAAGCTATCAATCTCTCCCATCTCGCCTTTGCTGATGATCTCATGACCTTCTCCAAAGTAGATCCAATTTCCATCCAAACCATCATGTCTTCTCTCCAGCTCTTCGAATCCCTTTTTAGGCTCCACAGAAACCTCCTCAAATCTCATCTCTTCTTGGCTGGGGTGTCTAATTCTTCCAAAGCCCGCCTTCTTGAGCTCACTGGCTTCTAGCTCAGCTCCCTCCCTGTCAAATATCTGGGGCCTCCCTCCATCTCCTCTAGACTATCTGCTCACCATTGCTCCCCCATACTCAGCCAAATCCGTAAAAGACTCCAGCTTTGGAAAGGTAAGCTCCTATCCTACGTCGGTCGCCTTGAACTCATTTATTATGTCCTCCAATCATCTTAGATCTATTGGTGTGGAGTCTTCAAACTCTCCAAACCCATCATCAAATCCATTGACTCATTTTTGCACCTTCTTATGGAAAGGCACTGACAATGTCAAATTCCTCACCCTATCCGTTGGTCCTCTATCTGTCTTCCTAAATCTCAAGGAGGGCTAGTTCTTAGTTGAATCAAAGATGTGAACTCTGCTGGCATACTTAAGCTTACTTGGAAGCTTGTTTCTAAACCCCGCGATATCTAGGTCGCCTGGGTCTACTCCACCCTCCTCTGCTCTAACTCCATTTAGACCTCTCCCCTGGGCCCTAACTCTTCTTGGGGCTGGCGCAACATCCTTCTTCACAAACCTCTTGCCATGTATGCCATTCGCTCCAAAATTGGTGGTGGCAATTCCACCTCTCTGGTTAGACAATTGGCACCCGATTGGCATCCTTTTTCTTCTAGTTAGCTCCAGATCTGCTTACTCTTCTGGTCTCCCAAAGGATTGCTTGGTCTCCTCCATCATCTCCAATGATTCCTGGGATCCCACTAATGCAGATACGGATGCCCTTTCTTGGTTGGACCAGCATGACCGGCTTTGGAAGCCAAGAGCCAAGAAGAACCGGTCCAACCCAGGGTTTTGGTCCAACAAGGGTTGGAAATAAAATTAGTAGTTTACTTAGTATTTTATTTCATGCTTTTATTTTCCAGACTTGAACGTAGGAGTAAGATTTACTTCCTTGCTTTGGTTTCCTTTTTATAGTTGTTTCCTAGTTTAGGCTAGTTTCCATTTCAGTTAAGTTTCTAATTTCATGTTTCTATTTTCCTATATATTGGTTGTAATCGATTAAAGATTCAGAGAGTGATTTTGATTATTGAATGAATGTGCTGAGTGTGATTCTCCTTTTCCCCCCTCTCTACTCTGATTTTCTTTCTCTTCCCTAAGGGTTCTTCATCAACTTGGTATCAGAGCCAAAGGATCCTATTCCTTCCCCATCTTTCTTCTTCCCTTCCCATTCTTTGTGTCGGCTTCCACCGATACTGAGAACAAAAAAAAAAAAAACCCGATTCTGTCCAGAGAAGAATTGAGCCCCCCTTTTTCTCTACCGCCTCCTCTGTTCCTTCCGACAGCAGCAAAAAAAAAAAAAAAAAAAAAAAAAAAAAGAAAGAAAAGGAGTAGCAAGAAGAGAGTCAACGAAGAAGAAGAACAAAAGAACAACAGAAGAAGAAGAAGACAAGATGAGAAGAGAGAGACAACGACATACCTGAGTTGAAGCCGTCGCGAGACGTCTCCCTCCTCCTTCGCCGATTCCCTTAGGTCGATTACAAGAACTCCCACTACTGGTTTCGTCTCTAAGCAGGAGGACCTTTTTATAGGTAATCCAAAACCCACCCCATTTTTTTTATTTCTCTTTTCACTTCCTTTTTTTTTCCCCCATTACCCCTCTTTTATCTATTAATTCCTTTTATCCTTCATTTTTTCCTTATTTACATTTAGCTCCCTGCCCACACTTGATATCCTTTGTGGTTTATTTGAATCTCAAGTAATTGCAATTCTGCCCTTCCAAAAAAAAAATTTATTTACTATTCTACCATATATTCTTGAGTGCTATTTTGTTAATCATCACCATGGTAGCCAATAGTGAAATTATTCAACAGCTGAATTCTTATAAAGGAGAAACTGATACAAAATTTGATGCTCTCACTAACATGGTCACGTCCCTAAAAACAATGGTGGAATCCATGCAAGTTTCTATTGATCGTTTGGTGGCAGCAGATAAAGGAAAGAGTCTCATTCAATCTGGGGATTCTTCCAACACCACTCCACAGGATCTGCCAGTAACACTACCACCACCACCACCACCACCACCTCCACCACCATAAGGGACTGGTAGACATGATGATGGAGCAGAAAGAGCAGCAAAACTGAATGTCCTTGATTTTTATGGAGACAATAATCCAGAATTGTACATTGACTGGATTCACAGCTTAGATACATTCTTCAAATGGTACGGGTTGACGGAGGCTCGAAAGATCCTATTTGCAGAGGCCAAACTGAAAGGCATGGCCCAAGTCTGGTGGATCAAGCAACAACAACAGAACCGAACCCGAGGCATTGGTTTGGTCACTACTTGGGCTGAAATGTATGAAGTCATGAATCGGCGATTCTTGCCTTCTGATTACAAGCAACACATGCATCTCAGGTTTGCACAGTTGAAACAAGAGAATTTGACCATTGAAGAGTATGTTGCTAGATTTTATTATTTGGCCACTCGTTCTGACTTTGAGTGGGATGAAGAAGTCTTAGTGGCCCAATTTCGCAATGGTTTGCACCCTCAACTTAGTGCTGCCCTTGCATCTAGTCGACTACCTACCATGGAAGACACCGTATAAGTAGCATATCAGGTTGAGGAAAGTCTGAAACGCCCATACAAAGGGAGAAATTTTGCAGATACTTTTTCTCGAGGTACTAGTTCCGTTTGGCAATAGTCTCCTACCCAAGAGAGGTCATCTAGCAAACCACAGGCTAGTGCTACATATATGGCCTCTTCACGACCTAGTCGACCGTATTCTCCACCTCGACATGTCTCTGAAATGTCATCTTCACGGCCTACTCGCCCATACTCACCCCCTCGGCGTGGTTCAGATAAACCTTCTGATTCTTCAAAATTTACAGTTCGGTGCTACTCATGCCATGGATTTGGACATATCAGTGCTCAATGTCCCAGCCATTTGGTTGTTTTTATTGATAAGGATTCTCCTATACCATATATTCCCGAAGAGAAATTTGGTTCTGACACAGTTGATTTAAGAGAAGAGCGTGCAACAGGTAAAGTCAATGACACTCTCAGTGACAAGGACCAACATCCTTTTTATGTCATTTGTCATGTGTTGACCACTCAGAAAGCCACTGAAAATGAAGATTGGCGCCGTAGTAGTATTTTTCAGACTCGTGTGAAATGCAATGATCAATTGCTAACCTTGGTCATTGATGGAGGCAGTTACACTAATGTTGTCTCTGAAGACGCTGTTCGTAAGCTGGGATTGAATACAGAACCACATCCTAATCCTTACAAGGTTGCTTGGGTGAACAACACTAATCTCAAAATCACAGATAAGTGCTTGGTCACATATTCTATTGGTGGATTTAAGGATACAGTCCAATGTGATGTCCTCCCTCTGAAGGTGTGCCATATCCTTCTTGGTCGACCTTGGTTGTTTGATAAGAAAGTACAGCATTGTGGCTATGCCAATACCTATGCCTTCAAGCATGCCAACAAGACTATGAAGTTTCATCCTACCAAAGGTCTCCCTGAAATTAAGCTCAAGAAGATGGTGGGATCGTTCCTCATTCAGCGTATTCCTTCAGACGGTCTCCTTGGTCCTTTCCCTAACTCGACGGAGTCGAGTTCTTTTCAGAGGAGGAGAGTTGATGCAGATACGGCTGCCCTTTCTTGGTTGGACCAGCATGACCGGCTTTGGAAGCCAAGAGCCAAGAAGAACTGGTCCAGCCCAGGGTTTTGGTCCAACAAGGGTTGGAAATAAAATTAGTAGTTTACTTAGTATTTTATTTCATGCTTTTATTTTCCAGACTTGAATGTAGGAGTAGGATTTACTTCCTTGCTTTGGTTTCCTTTTTATAGTTGTTTTCTAGTTTAGGCTAGTTTCCATTTCAGTTAAGTTTCTAATTTCATGTTCCTATTTTCTTATATATTGGCTGTAATCGATTAAAGATTCAGAGAGTGATTTTGATTATTGAATGAATGTGTTGAGTGTGATTCTCCTTTTTCCCCCTCTCTACTCTGATTTTCCCTCTCTTCCCTAAGGGTTCTCCATCACCCACCTTGATATCCCCTACCTCTCCCCCTTCTGGTCTTCCCTCCCCCTCCCCCCTGGGTCTTATTAAAGATGAAAAGGTCATCTGGTCCCCCTCCACCTCTGGCCAATTCTCCTCCTCCTCTGCCTAGAATTTAGTCAGAACTTATGGTCCTAAGGCTCCTTGGCATAAGGTCGTTTGGTTCAAATCTCATATCCCCTGCCATAGCTTCACGGTTTGGAGAGCCCTCTCCAACCATCTCCCCACCTAATCCTTCCTCATCTACTGTCACATCCCTATCCCGCCTGCCTGCAACCTTTGTTGGAATGGCACTGAAGATATGAGACATCTCTTCCTTGATTGCTCATTCTCCTCCCTGTCTGGAAATGTGTCTTTTCCAAATGCTGGTTAGCTAGAAGAAGATCCCTTCTGCTAGATAGAGAATGGATTTGGATCGACATGACTTTCACTGGAAGATTTGTTTGTGACAAAGTTGGGAAACTTGCTTTTTATGCTAACATCAAGTCATCAACCACCTTTGGATGGAGCGTAATCTTCATAGATGGACTTCCAAATTCAGATCCCTTAATATGATTTGGAAAGCCATCTACTTTGATGTCTCCGCCAAGCTCAGTAGTTCCCCCTTTGGTTTTGTCACTGAAACCCCAAGGAATAGAC
This sequence comes from Macadamia integrifolia, assembly GCF_013358625.1. Classification (NCBI taxonomy): domain Eukaryota; kingdom Viridiplantae; phylum Streptophyta; class Magnoliopsida; order Proteales; family Proteaceae; genus Macadamia; species Macadamia integrifolia. The sequence continues at coordinate 18,688,679 of NC_056568.1, forward strand.
ATATTGTTGTCTCTTGGGGTTTACCTATCTCTATCTTGTCTCCCCCTCCCCTTGCCCCTCAGGGTTGTTTCCCCTATTGCTTCTTGCAAAAACTTTCGGCCTTTTGGCTTTGTACCCCCCCCCCCCTCTTTTCACTATTATTGATTTATTTACTCACCCAAAAAAAATCTATAGTAAATGTTAATATTGAGTAACTTAACACATGAAACATCTTACAGCCTCTCCTCTCAATAAAAAGAGCAATCTTTTACCTCATCATCGTAATGTATATCTGTTATCCAACCTTCTTGTTTCAGCCTTTCTACTTGGTAAACTCCTTCATTAATGAAGTTTTCAATTTCTTGTCTGCTTTTTCCTGAAATAAAGAGATCCAGAAATGTGCAAATCCAACCTTGATACTCAATAAATTAAATCCAAAACATTATATATGTAAACAAAACCTTTAGTCGACGAAACTTTATCCAGCCAATTTCCATAAATGTTATCAAGCAATGCAGTCAACATCTCACAATTTTCTTTTGACATGCTTTTGCGTGAAAGTTGATCCCCAGCACTTTTATATTTTCCAATCCGTTGCACCTGAGGCTCAATCCCTACTTTCTCAAAAACACCTGCAAACCATTTTGTGATGCTATTGCATAGCATGTTAGTGAAGAAATCATGAGTAGGCATCAATACATGAGTACTATTGCATACACGCCATAGTAAATGAACAAGTGGATTTCTTTATCAGCATTAAAGCATGAAAAATAACTGGAAAAATGTAACATACAGTGGTGACACTTGATTCCATCTTTTCGTTCTTCTTCTTTTTTCGTTTTTTTTTTTTGGTTTAATGTTCACTGTCAATTTTTTAGGTACTGCATCCTAGTGATTCTTCTCCCATTATTTCTTCCTGTTTTCTAGGAGAGATGATCTTACATCTAGCAGAAAAATTTGTAAGATAGGTGAACTCACTAGCATAAAAGGATTTATCCTTCTGCCATAACATTAGGATTTTGTACACTTTAAAAATCATGGTTTCGGAAGATCCGGTCCGGTTACCTGGCTAAAAAACAAAATATTTTGCAAAATTTCGAAAATTTGGCCACACATTTCGACTGTTGCTTTCAAGGCTCAAATGACAAAATTAGGTCCCAAAATTTCTGGGAAACCCTATTTTAGGCCGTTTAAACCTAGTGCAACCCTTAGATTGTACAGAAACAAAACCAAATCCTATGACCGAGTTTTTCTGGCCCCTGTGAACATATTTTCTTAATGTATTAAAGGGGGCCTCTCTAACCGGTGAAAAGTGGTGGGTGTCCACTAACTGCCATTCCTGCCTCGGCTCCGATAACACAATTCTGGGAGGAGTCGGTATAAGGGCATTAGATCCCTTCGGACCTAGAGAACTTGTGATGCCGGATCAGGGTTTGGTGAACCAACTGCTCGCTCCTCTAGTTGAAGATTCGTGCCCCTTTTTCGTTTCCTAGGTTACACCTTTGAAATACCCCCACAAGGCGATTTCACTCTACTCCCCCCAATCTTCACTTTATGCCATGCCGACTCTCCGTCATGGAATTAGACCCAGGGGAATCTCCATAGGAACTAGTCCCTCAGATTTCGCACGTAGGAGATCGAGACACAGCCTTAGGGACGGACCTTAGGTTGGTAGTGTATGTTGTATGTTGCTGTATATTTTCTATAATATAACATTTGTACACAATTTAGTACTAAAACACACATAATTCAATTAAAACAACTAAAATTATAAACTATAGTTAACAAGGCGTCGCCTAGGCAGGCGCCTAGGTCGCCTTGTTGGTTTTGCCTACTTTTCATGCCCCTTCCCCCCCCCCACCAGCCAACCCCTTTGGTCACCTAGACAACGTGACAACTATGTTAGAAACCATTTCATAATTATCAAATGTTATACATGGTTCATTAAAAGAATTGGGAGTGACTTGGCCAAAAATCACAAAAACTGAGATTTTCTAGGAAATTTCCCTATTTGGAGTCAAAACTAGAGAAATGATACCAAAACCCAAAGCATAGTCGAAATGTCGCCGAAACTGAAAAAATTTGATCGAAACCATGCACTTTATACAAATGGTTTGACCAAAATGATACCGAAACCCAAAACACGGTTGAAATTTCTCCCAAACCTTGGTTAAACCCACGTATCACACCTGGTTTTGTCTCAACCTTCGCATAATTTCATTCATTTTGACCAAAATTTTGAACATTATTAAAATTTGATTAAGCATCCCTCTTCCAACAAGGTCACTCATTTTCCACTTTTTTCCCATTATTTTTCAGGACAGGTAAGCAAGGTCACTAGTTACATTTATTATTGACTCGATTAACAGAATTTAGTTTAGGATAACCAAGAAGGTGAGTCTGACCCACAAATGTTCCCATCCACTGCACAGGGTGGCTAACTAGATATGTTTTTGTAGTGATAGCAATGGGGCCGTTTAAAGTGGATACCCAACCCCTCCACCTCTAATGGTTCAGATATGATGTGACCGTGATTTGGTAAGGGTTAGTATCATATTTTTTTCCCTGGCTCCACTTCACCGTGGTTAGCTGTCCCGGTTACCTTATTAATACACTGGGGTGCATGCCTACCTGTCAAAGTGGGTAAGGTGTGGTTTTTCTATACTTTAAGAGGGGTATGGTATGAACTGGAGATACCATCCAAACCCAACCCATTGTCAATCCTGTCCTCGTTACAAAAATCACAGAATCTGTAGGTGGTGCTATTCACCTAAACTTAGATTCAAGAAATATAAGCTAGCATAAAGGTTGTGTTAATTTTACATCAGAAAAAGGAAGGGAGCATAAATTGCAGAAGATCAAAGCAGGAGGCAACTGTGAAACTAAAGTACTCCACAGCAGGGTGTGGAAGGAGAGCAACTTCTCAGCAACAAAACTTCACACTAGAAGCACTGCATTTCAGAAAACAATTTTCTGGAACTCTGGACTCACTATAGAATGATTCTTTCCTACATACTACACAACTCATTCCTTACACAAAATTATTTCCCATATCATGCACATGACAACGACATACAAGTAATGCAATTGCATCAACCATTTGATAGGTCCATAAAGACCCTACAGATTAAAATTTTGACAAATCCAGATGGCTGTGATCAGTAATAAAAAAAAAGGGGGGGGGGAAATAATATGGTTTCATGGAATTTACGAAAATTATGGTAGATGACCCAGAAAAAAGTCTATAGGTAGCATGTTTAATGCATCGTGAAGTAAGTACTTCTCAGTTATACAGTATTTTCTGATCCCAAAAATATTTGGACTGTACATGCAACCTATAGGATAGCTTGCAAAATCAACTTACCCCCGAGGAACGATGATTGAACTGTCAAACCATACAAGGCAAAATAAGCACTAGGAGGAGCATAAAGCTCTTCACAAGCACAAGCGAGGTAATACTCCTTCTCTCCGCAGGCTGGGACATATCCCACAATGAACTTACCTACACAATACCATTACAAAAGACCATCCCAATTGTTATGATAAAAAA
>NC_056568.1:18692227-18787325 GCF_013358625.1 Macadamia integrifolia
AAAAAAAAAAGAAGAAGAAGAAGAAGAAGAAGAAGAAGTAAACTTTACTGAAAAACAAGATTCGGAGATGATATGGAAAGAGAACCTAACTCAATGCACACCTTCACATAAGTGGTCAAAACTGGAGGATGCAATGCAAAATTGTCTCCTGATCTAACAACAGTTCTTTTGAGATTGTCTGCAACTTTCATTTCTCTGTTATTTTTTTTTCCTGAGGTGGGGCGGAGAACTATGTTCTATGGTTTCAACTAGAGATAACAAAATTATACAAACACCTACATACGAACACAATAATTTAAACAAAAAAAAAAAAAAAATGCAGGAAGGAACAAACGAGTGCATGGTTGCAAATACATCAAATCCACCAAGCAAGGATGCGAAATGTATAGTTTAGACCTATCTGCAGGATGACACAACCGCATGGCTATGAATTAATGCAAAACCACACCTTCCTCCTCCACAACACACACACACACATACATATGAACAGACCTGCCACATGCTATGAGTTCATGGTGCATCTGTGAAGTGCAGCTCTGGTTTAGCACATTTTAGTAACCAACATCAGGCCTGCCTCCTCTCAACTAATGATGAGAAATGTTACCACTTGAATCCTAAGCAACAGGGTCCCCCTCTAACCTGAATGCAATGACAACTCAACATTGGCAGAGGCATATGTTCCTGTTATACTTCTCCCTCTTTAAAATTGTTGAAACAACTACCTAGTCCTTTTTTTGATAAATTAAACTGATCCATGTTCATCAATATAGTACATTTATATGCCCAAAAGTAATGCAAACCCATGATAATGCAATCTATCTGACAATCATCATTAAACAGCACAGCCAGGTTGTTCAAATAAACAAGTTTCTGTCAATAAGTGGGTTAGCCATAAAGAATTGTTCTTCATTTAGTTATGAAAGGCAAAGGTACACATTTGTCATTTTCTGGCCATGGTCACAAGTGTTTAACACCACCAAAAACTAGTTGACACTTCTAGAAAGTTCATTTTATTGTTTTCCATTGAAAAAAAAAAAAAAAAAAAAAAAAAAAAAAAAAAAAAAAAGAGAGGGAGGGACTCCCTGAAAGTATTATCATCATCGTCATTATATGTAAATAAAAAATCGATCTCGAACTTAGAAGAGCCAGTGGGAGATCAATTGCAACAGGATCGATGCTCAAGGGATCGATCTTGATCTCAAACTGCAGCTCATTTTCTTGAGGTTTCCTGCTGAAACCTTCAGGGGTGTCGATCCCTTCAACCTGTGGGCTGTTGAGGTTGATCTTTGGATTCCACTCCCCATCCAAGGACCCTCACACGATGCCTCGATGGTGAATAGGCCCTGTTCTGAGTCCTGATGTGTAGGTTCTTTGAAATCTCCTATTCAGCCGTAAATCAGGAATCAACTGATCTCTAGATTGAGCCATCAATTTGATCTGGTATTTTGAGGGTAAGATCCATTCACCTATACCCCTATTCGATGGTAAACTCAACCCCTTTTACTCCCTGTTGATATGATTCTTGGATTCAGTTTAGTTTCAGGTTCTTGAACCCTATTGTCTGCCTGTGATTGGGATTTACAGCTGCTGTTGGTTGTTTCCTTTGGCTGGGGTAAATCAATATTTCTTCTAGTTTTTGTTAGAGATTATAAAAGTGTTTTTATCCTATTGTTGGTCACCGTTTATTACATATTCATAAACTGTTGTTACTGTTAGAGTTTATGTAATAAGGGTACTTTAGGGTCAAGTGTATTTACTTTTTGTCACTGATTGTACTTTCCTTTTTTCCCTTTTACCTCTCTAGGGAGCTGTATGTAATTCTTTATATCTTGTTAAATTAAGTAATATATATGTGGTAGAGAATCTTTTCTTTACACACAACATTCCACTATTCTCTGCTTCTTCCTCTTCTTCTTCTCCAACCCTCTATTCACTTGTTCTCTTGTTTCTTCTTCAATCTTTACATTCTAACTTGATATCAGAGCATCCGGTGTTGGTTTGAGAATCCCGCTACAAGTTTCTCACTTTCTTTTTTCTTTTTTTTCCCTTTGGAGCCCTAGGTTACAAAGGGGTTCCAAAAAAAGATCTACCATGTGAAAGGATTGAAGAAATCAAGAGACAAGCATGAAAGAAGACCATTGTGACATCAAGGGAAGTTTTTCTTTGAAGGAAGAGACACTTGGAGCTTGCATCAACTTCCAGCTATAGGAAGCATTACCGCCAGGCTAGGGAAGATTTTTCTCCCTCTCCTTCATCCAATCAACTTTGAAGCTGGAACCCACCTCTCTTGGATCACCCTCGGGGCCCCTACAAACCCCCCCATTGGTGTCGCATGGTGCTTCAAACAGGTCTCTCTCCAAAAAATAATTTTCTGCTGAAAATTAGCTACCACCAGCCCTTTTTTTTTTTTGGCCAAAATGTGTCTGAGAGCTTCTTATTGCTTTGGGATTGTAAGGAATGTTATTTGAGCATCATGTATTGCCTTGTGATGATGCTACACCTTGGAGAACGTGGTTTTGCAGAACACCTTTAAGTTATTTGCCTGCTTTTTTTTTTTTTTTTTTGTCTCTGAGTGCTGGGAAGGAACTTTTTGGGTAGAGTATATACTCCCCAGTTGTTTGTTGGGTGCCATCCCCACTTTGTGTTGATTTAGAAGTATTTTTAAATTATGTCTGATCTCACGGAACCTATGGAAGCTACATTAGGTGGGTCGAGTAGTACCAACCCAAGTTCAATTGTCTTTGATAATCCCAATACTCAGATTTCTCTTGTGAAGTTGGATAGTACCAACTATTTGGATTAGTCATAATCTATAAGGCTATCCCTGTGAAGTAGAGGGAAGTTATGGTACATTACTGGGGCTATCAAGGCTCCCTCTGTCGCTGATCCAGGTTACCAAAAATGGGAAACTATAAACTCTACTCTTATGACTTGGCTACTTTTCTCCATGAAACCTGAGATAGGAAGGAGGTTTATCCGGAAGGAAACTTCAAAGGATATTTGGGACATTGTTTCTAAGACCTATGACAGGGTAGGTGACTCTACTAAAGTTTATCAGCTTCTTCACTAGGCCCTCTGCATAAAGTAGGGGAACAAGACTATTTCTGACTACTATAATATTGTTATAGCACTCTGGGAGGAGTATGATCATTATCGAGACCTTTAGTTGTCCAATCCTGAAGATGAAGCCAAGGTCTATAGGTCTTTTGAAAAGGAACGTGTCCTGATTTTACTATGTGGGCTGAAGTCAGACTATGAGCCAATCTGGATACAGATTTTGGGCTGGTCACCCCTTCCATCCCTTAATGAGGTGTGTACCTACTGAGTGAGGAGACTAGGAGAGGTACTATGGAGTTTGCACCTCCACTTGAGCACTCTGCACTTTCTTCCACTACCCACAGAAAATGGCATGGAAGCAGCCAAGGCCAGCGGTCATCCAGTGGTGATGACAGAGATGGACCCCAGCATTGTGATCATTGTGGGAAACCTGGGCCTACCAAAGATAGGTGTTGGGTTCTTCATGGCCGTCCTCCTAGTACACGTGGTGGATCTACTGGCACATATGGTGGCCGCAAAGGAGAGGCTACAACCCATGCTACTATGATGAGACTGATCCTAAAGGACCCTCATAGGAAAATACCAGCTCATTCTCTAGGAACGATATTGCAGTGCTCCCCAGTTCATATCTTAACTTGATAGCCCATCCACCTCACAAGATACCTCAACTTCCGGCCTTTCGCTATGCATGTCACCACCTTTGCACCTTCCATAGCTCTGTCTTAGGTCATTGACTCTGGTGCCACTGATCACATGACTGATACATCCCATTATTATGATTCGTACTCCATTTGTTCTGGTAAGGATAAGATTCGGGTGGCTGATGGTACCCTCTTCTCTATTTCTGGTAAAGGCAATATTCCCATTACCTCTTCTATTTCACTTAATTCAGTTCTTCATGTTCCTAACCTTACCTTGAACTTTTTGTTTGGGAGCACTTTTACTAAATCCTTGAATTTTTGTATCACTTTTTTTCATTCTCACTGTCTTTTTCAAGATTTGGTGAGAAAAAGGACTATTGGCAGTGGACGTGAGGAAAGCGGACCATACTGCCTTGAGCCATAACTATCGGTTTTTACTACACCATATTCCTATGCATATGGCCGTAGTGGTAGTAGTTCCATGGACTATGTGATGCTTTGGCATCAATGTTTGGGACATCCCTCTTCTGTTGTTATAAGGAAACAGTTATATTATTTATTTACGCCTTTTCCTTCATCTCATGTATTTCATTGTGAACCATGTACTTTTGCTAAATATTGTTGTTCATCTTATCCTTCCTATGATAATAGATCTGTTGCTCCCTTTCACATTGTGCATACTGATGCTTGGGGACCTTGTCCTACTACTTCCTTATTTGGCTATTGGTACTTTGTTTCATTTGTTGATGATTTCTCTCATTGCACTTGGACTATTTTTATGAAACACAAGAGTGATGTTTATGATGCATATAAAAACTTTTATAAAATGGTTACCCAGTTTGACACTAGGATCAAAATTGTTTGGTCCGATAAAGGTGGGGAATACATATATGGTGGTCTACAAGACTTTTTTTTACTAACAATGGTATTATCTATCAGCTTGCTTGTGTTGATATACCCCAACAGAATGGGGTAGCTAAGAGGAAAAATATCATTTGTTAGAAGTCGGTAGAAGCCTTCTGTTTGGTATGCATGTTCAAAACCTTTTGGTCTGAAATTGTTCTTACTATTGTTTTCTCATCAATCGCATGCCTACCAAAATGCTTGGGTCTCAAAACCCTGTCGCACTCTTGTCTTCTTAGTCTTCTGCTTTTTCTCTTCCTCCCAGGGTGTTTGGTTGTGTTTGTTATGTGCATGTTAACAAATCCTCCCACACCAAACTCAATCCCAAGGCTCTCAAATGCCTCTTCTTTAGGTATTCTTCCACTACCAAGAGCTACAAGTGTTAGCACCCTTCATCTCGTACGCGATTTCTTTGCAAAGATGTCACCTTCCTTCCTTAGGTATGTGCCTTTCTTTGCTTCTTATCAGCATCCTCTTCAAGGGGAGAATGGAAGTGAAAGTGAAAAGCTGCTACTGTCATTTCGTTTCGTACTCTTTTGCCTTTTACTCATTTTTCTTTTGATATTGGGAAATATAAAGAGGTGGATGATGGTGACATTGGATATTGTTGATACTGGTGAACCTCAAGAGAAGGCACCTGATATTGAGTACACAAGAAGGATAAAGAAGTCCTTCCAAGAGTCCTCTTTAGATCCACATCCTGAGTTTCATCTCCCTCAGTCAGGTAACATTCCTTCTCCTTCTGAGTTAGACCTCCCTATTACTGTTCAAAAGGGTAAGAGAGCTTGTACTAATCCTATAGCTCAATTTGTTTCCTATGATGCTCTCTCTCCCACAAGTGTTGACTTTACAACTGCTCTTTTTTCTGCTTCCATCCCTAAAACTGTTACTAAGTCTATGACAGACAACAAGTGGAAGCAAGCCATGTCTGAGGAAATCATGGCACTTAAGAAGAACTACACTTCAAAACGGGTTGATCTTCCCAAGGGGAGAGTTCCAGTTGAATGTAGGTAGGTCTATACAATCATGTACTGATCAGATGGTGTTATTGAGAGGTACAAGGCAAGATTGATGGCCAAAGGGTACATTCAGGTGTATGGAATTCATTATCAGGAGACCTTTGCTCCTGTAGCCAAACATAACTCTATAAGAGTTCTTTTATCTGTGGCGGCAAATAGATATTGGCCCTTGTATCAGTTCGATGTGAAGACTGCCTTCATCTATGGTGACTTAGAGGAGGAAGTGTATAGACAGTCCCCTCCTGGCTTTATGTTTCTAGGAGCTAATGGTAAGAGTGTCTCCTAAAGAAGGCTCTATATGGTCTCAAGAAATCACCTGAGAGGTTCAGGCAAGCCATTCTGAAGAAAGGGTATTACCAGAGTCAAGCAGATCACACATTATTTACTCAGACAGGTGATGGTACCATCACAGCATTGATTGTTTATGTTGATGATATCCTGGTGACTGGAGATGACAATGATGAGATAGCTAGGATGAAAGCCTACTTGGCCAAACAATTTGAGATCAAAGACCTAAGACACTTGAAGTAATTCTTAGGAATTGAAGTATCAAGGTCTAAGAAGGGAATCAATATTTACCAAAGAAAATTTGTGTTAGACCTGTTGAAAGAAATAGGGATGTTGGGATGTAAACCAGCAAGTTTTCCTATTGAGCAAAATCAGAAGTTAAGAAAAGACTGTGGTTCCTCTGTTGTTGATGCAGGAAAATACTAGAGGGTAGTGGGGAAGTTGATCCATCTGTCTTTGACTTGCCCAGACATTACTTATGCAGTGGGAGTAGTGAGCCAGTTTATGGATGCTCCCAAGAATAGGCTCTCGGATGCTGTGTACAGTATCCTCAGATACTTGAAGTCCTCTCCTGGAAAAAGGACTTTTGTAGGCCCATAATAGCCACTTGAGGATAAAAGGTTATTCCGATGATGATTGGGCTAGATCCATCTCTAACAAACGATCTACTTCTAGCCATTGCACATTTGTGTATGGTAATTTGGTTACATAGAGGAGCAAGAAATAGCCTGTTGTAGCTAGATCTAGTGTAGAGGCAGAGTACAGGGATATGGCTCATGGAGTTTATGAACTAATTTGGTTGCGACGGCTGGTTCTTAAGTTGGAATATGGTACTGATAGACTTATGCGTTTCTATTGTGATAACAAAGCAGCCACAAGCATTGCCCATAATCCAGTGCAATATGATAGAACAAAGCACATTGAAGTTAACCGGCACTTCATCAGAGAGAAGATTGACTCCGACAACATTTGGACACCCTTTGTTGATGACAGGTGATCAATTGGCAGACATCACCAAAGGACTCCTTCCTAACCAGTTCAGTACCCTCTTATGCAAGCGGGGAATGTATGACATTTATTCTCCAGCTTGATGGCAAGTGTTAGAGTTAATGTAATAAGGGTACTTTAGGGTCAAGTGTATTTTACTCTTGTCACTTATTGTACTTTCCTTTTTTCCCCTTTTACCTCCCAAGGGAGGTTTATGTAATTCTTTATATCTTGTTAAGTGAAGTAATATATATGTGGTCAAGAATCTTTTCTCTACACACAACATTCCACTATTCTCTTCTTCTTCCTCCTCCTCTTCTTCCTTTTCTTTTTCTCCAACCCTCCATTCACTTGTTCTTTTGTTTCTCCTTCAATCTTTACATTCTACCTGTCACGTCTGAAATCAGTATCTACTTTGGTATATATCTGTGATCCTAACTGGGGTTTGGGTAGTTACCTAACCTTACATTACCTCATCAGAAATGCTTCTGAATTTCCGGGTGTTACGTCAACAGAGAGGAGTCGCTTCTACGTTTTCAAGCTTGGAGTCCTATAAGTCCTCTTCTGCCCCAGCTCCCCCGGTCTTGTCTTTACATATTCTTTTAAACAAAAAAATTCACACTTTGCTGTTGTCTGAAACTTGAATCCCAGCACTTCCACTTACACACACTAATAATTAACAAAAAAAGATTTTAAAAGAAAGAGAACAAAAAGTGGACTTCGGCTACTCCTGTTAATGTTAATAATAATAATCCGTAATGGATTCTCTTATTTTCGTTTCAATCTTTATAACTAAGTACTGAAAGGAGCAGCCATATGTCAGGATGCCATTGTGTTTTGCTGTCAAAGTCTCTGTAAAGGTGTCATGGTAGGACTCACGACTCAGGATGCCATCTAGTTGTCTTGAAGTAAAAGATGGGAAATTTTTTCAGTTCCCAAACTCTACTCCCCCAACCCTTCAACTTTGCAACACCCCCACCCTACACAACCCTCAACTCAGCAACTCTCTGGTTCCCAAGCCTACTCCCATGACTGGACTGAGTGCTAGCTCCCTCCAGCTCAGTATAAGACTCGCATTTGCAAGCAAACGAAAAACTGGGGCTAAATCGAGATGGAAGACGGAAGTATTTTCATGTTACCAAACATGTTTCTGTTTCTTTTCTGATTTAGATGTATTTTTGTTCTCAACATTACCAAACCGTTTCTTTCCTACAGAGGTAGTAAAAAATAACAGAAATAAAACTAGGGGAGCAAGTTTGGCCCATCAAACCTGAGCCCACCCTGAACCCGGCAGCGCCTGGGCTGGGCTTTCAGCCACCAGGTCAGCCCAACCTCAGCCCGGGCCAGGCCGAGCTAGGGCTGAGCCCTATGCACCCCAGCTGGCCTGGCTTTTCAAAAATCCAGACCAGACCAGCCCTGTTGCACCCCTGTCCACGCTCTTGCTACATAGGAACTACTGAAGATTGCAATTTGATTAAAAATAAAAAAAATCATCAAACAACCAGTAGCTCTTTAACATTGAAAAAAAAGAGTTTACCCGATTTCCTGAACTCCAGTATATGCCTCCTTATCTCTTCTATTTTTCCCCACCCACAGTTTAAGGCTTCAATATGAAGATAGATACCAGAGATACGAGGATCATATGCTGCTTTTATAAGATTTTCACAAATTTGTGGTAGAGACAGCCCTGAAGAGAAACGGCTCTTTAGCTGCTCAGATATCTGAAACAAAAAACAGGGAAAAGAAATATATAGTTCAAAATGTAGGCTTAAAGATCATTAAAGAACTCATATCTACCAGTAAGAATTTATAGAGAAAAAGTGATTGAAGGCTTGAGCTGACTAGCAGTTCACTAATGTCAAGAAAAAAAACTACAGTTTACAAGGGGAAAAGACTAAGAAACTTTAAGCATCAGAAAAATTAATTACAAGAAACATTAAAATTGAGCACCCATAGATGGGATGGAATCAATTATCATGAACAATAAGTACCATAACATTGTTGGGAATAATCCCATATCAGCCAACTCTGGGACCTTGGATGATTTCATATACCAGTTAGGCCTCTCTGATGATTCCATATACTAGTTGGGGCTCTCCAATGATTTCATATACCAATTGGGCCTCTCCACCAAATAGCTTAAGGTTTTGGGTTGGACATTCAATATGGTATTAAAGCACCAGACCCATTATGCTAATTAAACATGTATGGTCACCCAAAAGAGGGGCCACATATGTCACATGTATCCTAACCAAAAGCATAGCCCAAAATTTCACTGAAATCTAAGCAAAATTTGGCTAGTTTCAATATGCCCGAGACCACACAAGAGGCGAAACCCAGAAGCAGCATAATTGCGGTCAAAATTTTCACTAATTTCGGTCACAAAAATGCATCGTTTCGTCGAAATTTCGGCCATTAGCCCCCCAAAATGGCCAAGCGAAACTCAAGGCAAAAAATGAACTGTTTTCTTTATTTTGGTAATTTCGGTCTGCCCAAAATGTCCTAATAAAACAAGTTTTAGAACTTTTCCCAAAAGAGGGGAAACACGTGACGCGAGGAGGATTGTTGGGAATAACCCCATATTGGCTTACTCTGGGACCATGGATGATTTCATATACCAGTTGGGCCTCTCCTAATAGCTTAAGCTTTTGGGTTAGACAATTCAATAAACATTGCCATTTAATCACATGGATGGGGCAATGATGTGTAAGTAGACATCAAAAAACAAAGTAAAACGCATAACGTATGCACAGATTGTTTCAGTTCAAATAAAAAGAGATCATCAAGGTCGCATTAACAAATTTGACAATATCTTGGAGCACTCATTAGCATGTAATCATGTGCTCCAAAACAAGAATATGAGAGAGAAAAGAAATATGTACTCATACATATGGTTGTGTTGAAATATGCAATTAAGGGTGCCGTAGGGGCATTCCTGCCTTTTCCCCCTCCACCGACATTTATCAATGAGAGTCAGTTGGAGGTGGGGCATACTTTTAATTTTGCATCTCCTATACTTATTATAAATAAAGGCTTGTGTGGTCTCATTGATCATTCAAGCATTCTAACCTAGTTTTTGCTGTTAACATAGTATCAAAGCCGAAATTTCTGATCTAGGTTTTCAGCCTCCCTCCTCTTCCCTCCCCATAGCACAAGCCTTCATCAAACCCATCCTCCATCCTCTTCTCTTCCTTGTCTCCCTAAATCCCTCGCAGCGAAGCAAGTATTTTTACGAATCTAGTTGCAACCCTATACATCACCTCAATGATAAACCCTAAAACCCCTGCAAGAATCGATTAGGGTTTCTTCCTGCTGAGAATGACGCTAATCCCGATAAGGGATTAGCGCTAGTTCTACTAGGCCGATAGGGACAATTCTGTCCTATCGGCCCATGGTTCTGGTTTAGGGTTAATGAGGGTACTCTTGTCTTATTTTTTATTATGGTAAAATATTTAAAATAAGGGTAAACCTACAATCAAACTATTCTAGTCTGATCGCAAGTTACTCCTCTTTTTGAGAGTCTTTCGATCATATCTCTCTCTTTCTCTTTTTTCTTCTTCACTTCTTTTCTCCTTTCTCTAGTTTGATTACAGGCATCTGGGATTGTAACATGGTATCAGAGCTTCTGTAATCAAATTCAAGCTTTTCAAAATCCTCCCTTCTGATCTCGGTTTTGCGCTGAAATCTTCTGGTGTGCAACCACCTATTGCTGCATCTACTATGTATTAAATCACATGGAGTGATTTATTTGGTGTATGGATCACGCTCTATTGGTACTCTACTGAAGATTTAAAGGCCTTGAACTACACCCATCTTCTTCTTTTTTTATCGAACCCGAGTCTCTTGGGTGAAAACCAGATATCCAGTCGATGTGGTTTGCTGTTTTTCTTGGTATTTCTGCGGCTCTATTTGTCTACTTTATTTTTAGTTCTAATGGCTGAGATCAAGTCTACTACCTCTGTGACTACTGTATCTGCCTCGGAAAATGTCAATGTCCAAATTACCTACTTTGGGTTCAATTTATAAAGGTTTACCTTATGGCCAAGGATAAACTTAAGTATACTACTTCTGATTCTCCTTCATCATCTGACAAGGGTTATGATGAATGGATGAAGGAGAATGCTTTGATTTTAATCTGGTTGTGGAATAGTGCAGAACCAGATGTCGCTGCCAATGTCATGTTTCACTCTACTACAAAGGGAGTATGGGACGATTTGAAGGAAACTTACTCTCAAGAAAAGAACATGACCCGTATCTATGATATTTATGAGAAGTTGTTCTAGTTTCACCAGTTTGACAGATCTCTTTCAAAGTATTATAGTACTTTCAGGGGAATGGTTGAAGAACTTAATGTTTTCTAGCCCTTGACACGGACATTGAAAAATTGAAGGCTCAGCGGAATGAGTTTTTCGTTTCCAAATTTTTGGCTGGTTTGAATAATGATTTGAAGGCAGTGAAGGGCCATTTACTTGCAGGCGATACTATTCCTACTCTGACTGACACTTATTCGCAACTGCAGCGTATCACTTCATCAACTAAATCTGATCAGTCTTCCAAAGACAATGATAGAGAATGGACAGGCTGGTCGAGTTTCTAATGGACGGCCTTCTGATCGTGCAGCCCGCCAGTGCACTTATTGCGGGAAGCCCAACCATACTATAGAGACTTGTGCGGCAAAGCATGGTAAGCCAGAGTGGGCAACCCAGTTAGCTAATCATGCAGTGTCAAATGATGGTACTGACACAGTGTCTTCCATTGATGCTAAACCGAGGCCTTCTTCAGGAGATTCATCTACCAGTCTGCTCGATGACATCAATCAGTTGCTCTGACGCTTGCACACTCTCGAGGCATCCTCTAATACATCCAATGGTGGGTCTACATCTGCTGCCACCTTAGCTCATGCAGGTACCTCAACCTTTCTTACCATTACCTCTACCCCCTGGATCATTGATTTAGGTGCTACTGCTCATATGACAAATAAGTCATCGCTTTTTAAGACCTTTTCCTCCAGTACCAATTCTACATCTATTATTCTAACCAACAGTGCTTCCACATCGGTTCTAGGCCATGGTACTATCTCTCCTACCCCCTCTTTGAATTTATCTTCTGTGTTATATAATCCACAATTTTCATTAAGTCTTCTTTCTTTGAGTCAGCTAACTAGTTAATTAAATTGCTCAGTAACCTTTTTTCCCTCCTACTGTGTTTTTCAGGATCTTCACACGAGGAAGACAATTGGTCGAGGGTGTGAAAAGGATGGTTTATATTATCTCAATTGTGGCTCTCCTACTTCTGCTGCTGCTACTGCTGTTGGGGATGTGACTCCTTTCCAATGGCACTGTCGTTTAGGACATTTATCTTTGTCTAGGTTGAAACTTTTATATCCTACTTTTAAGTCTGTTCTTAGGTTAGAATGTGAGGCATGGGAGTTGGGCAAACATCATCGTGTGTCCTTCCCATCTCGCTCTGTGTCTCGTAGTCCGTCTTTATTTTCTTTAGTCCATTCTGATATATAAGGTTCTTGCAAAGTTAGTAATAGATTTGTTTTTCGCTATTTTGTGACTTTTATGGATGATCAATCTCGCCTTCCATGGCTTTACATGTCAATCAAGTGACATATCTGAATTTTTATCTGTGTTTAAACAATTCTATAATGAAATAAAAACTCAGTTTGGTATTTTAATTAAGATTTTTCGTTCTGATAATGCTCTAGAATATGCTCAAAATGATATTTCTGATTTTTGTGCCAACCGTGGGATGATACACTAAACTAGTTGCGCCTATACCCCGCAGCAAAATGGGGTAGCAGAGGGTAAGAACCGGCATCTACTCGAGGTAGCTCGAGTCATTATGATTCATATGCAAGTTCCTAAGCATTTTTGGTGTGATGGGGTTTTGACTGCATGTCACTTGATTAATCGCATGCCATCTTCAGTTCTCTCAGAAAGGTCTCCTTTTTCTATTATGTTCCCTACTTTGCCGAGTTTTCCTGTTCCTCCCTGAGTCTTTGGGTGTGTGTTTTATTCATAATTTGCATTTGCAAGTAGATAAACTATCTCCTACGTCTATTAAGTGCATTTTTTTGGGTTATTCATGTATTCAGAAAGGGTACAAGTGTTATGACCCTATTACTCACAGGAACTTTGTTAGTGCTAACGTGACTTTCTTTGAGGGCATATCATTTTTTTCTCCTCAGGTGTCCCAGTCTAGTTTGGAGTGGTCTTCTCCATCTCCTCCACCCATTCCCTCTCTCATACCCTTCCCTGATGTTCCTAGTGCCAGTGACTCACCTCTCCTACAGGTTTATCAACGCAAGAAGAATGTTGGACAACCAAGTGGAGAAACCAATACTCCAGCTGATTCACTTCCTCCCCTACCGCCTTCCTCTGATGAAGCTCCTCCTCCTCCGCCTGATGACTTACCAATTGCTCAAAGGAAAGGTACACGTTCTTGCACTCAAAAATCTTTGGTTGTGTATCCTATTGATGACTTTGTTTCCTTGTCTCATCTTCCTTCTCCCATCCATGGTCTTTCCCTGTTTCTTTGTACTAATCCTATTCCCCACACCATTACTGAGCCCTAAGTATTCCTGGATGGAAAGCTGCCATAGATGTCGAAATGGATGCTCTTTTAAGTCGTGGTACCTGAAGTCTGGTAGATTTACCTCCTGGCAAGGATTTGGTGAAGTGTCACTGGGTGTACACTGTTAAGTACCACTTTGATGGCTCTGTTGAGCGGTTGAAAGCCCATCTGGTTGCCAAGGGGTATACTCAGACATATGGAGTTGATTATTTTGAGACATTCTCCCCGGTTGTTAGACTGAACTCTGTTCATCTACTTATTTCTCTTGCTGTTAACTTTGATTGGCCCTTGTTTCAGTTGAACATCAAGAATTCCTTCTTGTATGGTGATCTATAGGAAGTGTTGTATATGGAGCAACCTCCTGGTTATGTTGCTTAGGGGGAGAATAAAGGTCATATGTGCCGCTCACACAAGACTATCTATAGACTTAAACAGTCCCCTCGGGCATGGTTTGACAAGTTCAATGCTACCATAGTTACTTGTGGATTTTCTCAGTAATATTTTGATCATTTTATCTTTGTTCGTTGCAGAGGTGATAAACTAGTTGTCTTGGTAGTTTATGTTGATGATATTATTCTTACTGGTAATAATGAGGCAGGAATTTCTGAAGTGAAAGCTTATCTATAGCAACACTATCAGATCAAGGACTTGGGCCAATTTCACTATTTTCTTAGGATTAAGGTGATCCAATGCAAGAAAGGGATCAGTCTATCTCAAAGGAAATATGTGTTGGATCTTTTATCTAATACTGGTATGCTTGCATCCAGACCTGCTGATATCCCTATGGATCCTCACCAAAAGTTTGGTGTTAATGATGGCAAACCTCTCCAGGATGTGCATCAGTACAGGAGTTTGATTGGCAAGTTAATTTATCTTACTGTGACTCGTCCTGACATCTCCTATGCTGTTGGAGTCCTCAGTCAATTCATGTAGTCTCCTCAGAAATCTCATAGGGATGTTGTTGTCCGTGTTCTTCACAACCTAAAAGGTGCTCCTGGAAAAGGGTTGGTCTATCGTCCTAATCGGCATATGGAACTAGTTGGCTATTCTGATGCTGATTAGGCCGGCTCTGCTAGTGATCAAAGATCTACTACGGGTTATTGTACATTTGTTGGAGGTAATCTGGTTACCTGGCATAGCAAGAAGCAAACCACCATTGCCCGATCTAGTGCCGAAGCAGAAAACAGAGCTATGGCTCATACCACTGCTGAGTTGATGTGGCTCTGGTCTTTACTCTTGGAGTTGAGATTTCTAGTGACCAAACCTATGAAGATGTATTGTGACAACCAAGTTGCGGTGTACATTGCTAGTAATCCGGTCTTTCACGACAGGACCAAGCACATAGAGGTGGACTGCCACTTTGTTCGTGATGCTATTCTAAAGAAGCTGATTGAGACCCCTTTTGTTCCTTCATCAGATCAGTTGGCTGACATGTTCACCAAGTCTCCTTTTGCTCCTAGTTTTCGTCATGGTTGTACCAAGCTGAGCATGGGTGATGTGTATGCTCCAGCTTAAGGGGGAGTGTTGATTAGCACTAGTTCTACTAGGCCGATAGGACAGAATTGTCCTATCGGCCCATGGTTCTGGTTTAGGGTTAATAAGGGTACTCTTGACTTATTTTTTATTATGGTAAAATATATAAAATAAGGGTAAACCTGCGATCAAACTATTCTGGTTTGATCACAGGTTACTCCTCTTTTTGGGAGTCATTCGATCGTATCTCTCTCTCTCTCTTTTCTTCTTCTCTTCTTTTCTCCTTTCTCTGGTTTGATTACAGGATTGTAATACTTCCCTTCTTTGCGATTTTTTATTCTTCCCTTATTGGAGTTTGATTCTTCCTACTGTTAAGATCAAATAATGTAAACCTAAATAGACAAGTCAATCAAGCCTTCAACTGCAGGATTTTTTTTAATTAAAGAACCACCATGAACATCCCAACAGCAACACAATAGATCAGAATAGAATAAGGACCAGATTGGACAATCCAACAAGCTATTGATCTCAATAAGTAGGGTTCTAGGTCAAGTCAGCAAGCAGGTCAAGGGAGCCTAACAGGGACTGTTACGGGCCTCACACAGTCTAACTAACATGATCATTATCATAGGAGAGCATAGGAATCAGATCAGATCAGAATACTCTGATCGATTTCAGTTTCAGCCTGAAGAATACACTACAGGACAAAATAAAAGAGATTTCTTAAATCTTAATGACCTCAAGCCAGAATGGCCTCTCCTTTGGATCGAGTTCCTCCCTAGGTGAAGGGCACCTTCGATCCAAATATCAGCCCAAACTGAAGGCTGGTTTGGTCTGGCCAGAATCTGAAAATTCTCACAAGACTTTTTAACTCTCTGGGCAGAACTGAGAGAGGGAATGATTCAAATACCTGTAGAATGTGGACAGATTCGTAACACCTTGGATGGTTGAAAGAGGAAGAAGAAGAAGATAGCTTGAAGAGGACCTCTTGGGCTTCACACCGCAAAGAGTCACCGGATCATACACCAGTCCACCCCTTTGATCAAATACAAAGTAACTCTCAGCAGATAAGGAGCAGCAGCAGCATCATAATTGTTCATAAAATCGTGGGAGGTTATGGAGCCCTCCTAAGCTGTGTTTATAATATGTGATGGGGGGAAAGAATTACAAAATAGAAGGTCCAACACTTACTAAAATCAGACCTAATACAATACTTACTAAAAACTGAAAATTAGTATCTACTGAAATTAGAAGCTAGCTGAAAAAGGAACCTAAACTACTTTAACAACTAACACAATTAAATTGGAAAGAAAACCCCATCAACTAAAATCGTGGGATACTTGGGCAGCCTCTTATTGCCCTAGCTGACACCCCTCTTCCTTCTCCATTCATGTGTCCTCATAGCTGCATTATCAAATCTCCCCCTGTTGAAGATCAAGTACTGCACTTGGAAGTACCCCTCATTGCTTGAAAGATTGAAGACCATATACATTTGCAATTTTTTCAAGAAATTAGGGTTTCTCCAAAACCCTGACTCCATCGATTTTTGGGTTTCCCCTTTCAAACCCAGCTGATATTTGGAGGAGCCTCTACTAAGCCCTAAAGAGTAGTTCAACCCTACTTGTCACCCTATCTGCCAAGGTTTTGAGGGTGGTCTCTCTTTTTCTCCACTTTTAGGGTTTTCTCCTGAAACCCTAACTGTCAATCTCACCAGTCCCTTGTTAGATGCAGCTAATTTTTGGAGTAATGATCCAATACCCAGGAGAGCAACTCGATCCAAGTTTGAGCACTTTCTGACGGCTGGTTTTGAAGATTTTGGATTTCTCCCTACCTGAGTTGAATTCTCCTTTGCCATCATGTCCGATATGACCACTGCAACTTCAGGACCTGGCGGGTAAGGTTACAATGAGTATATATCCTTTGGTGCTTGCTCTGTATAATTGGATGGTACCAATTACCTCATCTGGTCTAGATCTACCGACTTGACTATTGTTGGATGAGGGCTTATTGGACACATCACCACAGTTGTCATGGCATCGCCTAGGCATCGCTAAGGTGGCGATTTGGCGTCCTGGCGGAAAAAGAAGTTCATGGCAATGCTACGATTTACGTGACTCACAAATGACGGTTGCCATGGCACCGTCATTGGCTGATAGGCGTCGCCAGGTCACACCTGATTCACTACGTGGTCAATTTTTTGTAAAATGCAAAGTGATTTTGATAGTGCTATGTTGATTTTTGATGATTTGATGTTGCTTAATGTTGGTTTTATATGTTATAGGGTATATATTGTAGGCTTGTAGCATATTAAATAACTTTAGAGAATAGGGGAAATAAAAAAGTAGCATACTAAATAAATTTAGAAAATAGGGAAAATAAAAAATGACACATGGGTGATTTGATCGCCATGGCAACGCCATAATGGACGATTCATCGCCAAATCGATTAGCCACCCCTCCACCGCCTTGGATCGATTTGACGCCATGACAACTATGCACATCACTAGCACTTCTGTAAAGCCATCTAAAGAGGGTTCCCCTCAAGATCGATGGATCACCAATGGCTCTCGAGTAATATCTTTTTCGCTCAACTCTATGCACCAGACTATTACTAGAGGTCTTTTTTGTTGGATATTGATGCCTAGATCTGGACCTCTACCAAGGAAACCTATGGACAAGTAGAGAATGATGTTGACTCCGGTGTATGACCTTCGTAAGAGAGTTCATACCACTACTCAGAAAGAAAACTTTGTGTCTATATACTATGCCGAACTTCAAAGTCCATGGAATGAGCTTGATCAGTATGCTAACTATCAACCTACTAGTTCATCAAACATTGCTGCCTATCGCAAGCATATAGGCAAAATCAGGGTGTATAATTTCTTGGCTGATTTGCATGTTGACAATTATCAGATCTGTGTCAAGTTCCTTAGTAGATCTTGTCACACCCCACCTTTTCTAAGGTGCCGGAATGTGACTAGGACGCATAACGCCATTCTAACTGATTTTTAAGGATCTCAATACTTTGGACCCTTGGCATTACAATCACAGATAAGGATTTCTAAATAAAATGCAGCGAAAGGAAATATATAAATATACAAGTAATTCTTAAATCGGTGATTCTAAGTGTAACTTGATATAGACGCACACCCATGGACCAATCCATACCCATCTGGGTTTCTGGACAGAGATGAACCAGATCCATATTGGTTTTTGGTCTAGTGGGATTTTAGGAATTTACCTTATTTAGGAAGATTGTCTTTTATTAGATTTTATTCACCTTATTTTAGCAAGTTGGTTCATGTAAAATTTAGAAAGTCTTAGTAAAGTCAGTTTGCTTAGTTATGGTAGTTTCTTATTTCAGTTGGGCTTCTATTTTCATGTTTTTATTTTTCCTATAAATTTTGGCTGTAACTAATAGACAACATCAGATTGAGAAGATGAATTGAGTTTGGTTTGGGTGAAGGGCCTGCGGGCATTGTGTGTGACCCTCTTCCCCCTCCCCCCTTCTTTCTGCGATTCCTCCCTCTTCCCTGTGACTTTGAGCATCTCAGGGATTTCTTCCCTTCCCCTACCGGTCCTCCATCAAGTTGTCTCAGAATCGAAAGATCCCCACTGAACACCTCAATGTCGTGCTTAATACTTGAGCCCTGTCCTACAATAGTGATAGCAAACCACAAAGAACGAAATACCAGGAAGCTCTGATACCAATTTGTAGAAAACGAATAGCTAAAACAATGCAGAAAATAATGGAAATTGCAAACAAACAATCATGCAGTGCAAGGATTTACATGGTTTGAAAGATTGCCTACAACCACGGTCAAATGAGATCTAGTTCACTATTAATGGAAAATAGGGTTACAGTCGCTCATCCTCATGTCTCTCAGATTATAAAAAATACCATCTCATTACAAATATATAGTGAAACCCTATATAGGCACATATTACCATAATACCGATATAGCCTTAAGAATTTCCTCAAGGTTGCCAACCCTTGACCCCCATCATGGACCTAGGGATGTAAATGGATAGTCAAAAATCCGAGTTTGATTCGCATTCGTATTTTAGAGGTATCTGTATTCACAAAATCACTATCCGAAAATTATCCGTATCTGCCCAAAAACTAAACAAACACGAATATGGAAATCCCAATATCCGATTCGTTTAACTCTCTCTCTCTATATATATATATATTAATTGTGAATTGAGTATATTATATAATATATTACATCGTGATTACCAATGTGAGACCTTTTTCCTTACCTTAATTCATTTTTTTTTTTTTTTAATTTCCTTCCAAGTTTTAAATTCCCCCATCACTTCATTGGAATTACAGTCTATATATTCTGACAAGGATTTAAATTGCTCCATTACCTCTCTTTTTTTCTGTTTCTTTGCTCTTTCTCCTTCCTTTCTTTAATAATGACCGCAGCATATGGTGAGTTCCAAAACTTCCGATGCTTTGTCGGTGGCCTAGCATGGGTGATTGAAGACCAAACCCTTCAGTGGGCTTTTAGACGATTCTTTTTTTTTTTTCTTCTGATATTGGATAAGCTCTTTCGCTTGTTTTTTATGCTACCTGAGTACTTGTCTCTCACCGGAGACCAGGATGATGTTGAACCCATGCAAAACCTTACCACTTCACTACTCACGTTCCTACGTCTTTCTCCAGGGGTTAATTTTGTGAGAGGAACTTCGCCAACACCGACATAGAAGCAACTAGAGATGGCCAGTGGCTACGTTCCTGATGGGGACATCAGTCCAGGTTATCAAGTCTATTAGAGAAGGCATCGCAGAAGACTTCCCAGCTTGGACTCTATTTGGCTGGATGGTTGAGGATCAGCATGGCGCCCACCTTGGAGAATCACGCAAGGACTCCTCAATTATGATTTCTTTGGACAGCTTCATATGGGCCCCACTTGAGCACTCAACGCAAGAGAAAACTACTAGTTTTATTGTTTCCTTTTTTTTAGGAAAGTAAATTTGCTTTTTTTTCTTTTTTTTACTTATTTAGAGTAGGACTTTTGATTTCATAAAACATTGGATTAGATTAGGACTCTTTATTTACTTTCCTAAGCTATTAGATTTTGATTAGGCTTTCTTTGGCTTTTATTATTTATTGAATTGTAAGGCCTAAGACCAAATTTAGTTAATGGAAAAAAAATAAAGACAACAACGTTGCGAAAGAAGTTCTCTCCCCCGCCATTGTGAAACTTATTCTCCCCCACCCCCATCGTGAGTGGTAAGTTCCTCCCTCCTTTTCTCTCGGCAATAAGGTAACTCTTCTCTTCCCTTCTTCTTCCCTCATTCTCGATATTCTTCTCCCTCCCTTCATCTTTATTTTTCGTTGTTGCTATTACAACAGCAAGAGCCCTATCCCCCACCCACAGTTTCAGTTGCATGCTTCATAATCCCTGTTTTGGGAGTCTCTTTTTTGCTGCTACTTTATTTCTTGTTGAACCTTTGCATTAAGGATATTTCTGGTTTTGATTATTAGCAATGAATTTAAGGACTTGGTTAGTAATTGCTGTTATCAGAATGTTGAAGTACATGCACCCAGTTGATATATCGCTACCTCATGTTCTCATCCCTATGTTCCCCAATTGCAATTTGTTGAGTTGGTGTAATTGCTTAGGATTATATTGCTTATTCCTGCAGTAATTTTCTGGTAAATCTACATATAATTCATGTATGGTACTGTCAACTCATTACTTTCAGCCCCTGCCTGAGTTTAACACGATAATAGAACCAACCTAGTCAGCCTATATAGGGACACTAGTTTCTAGGTCCCCCCCCCCATCAATTCTCGTATTAAAGCATGATTGTGATGCTTAGGTTGTTGCTGGTTGTGTCCCTATGTCTTGTTTACTGAGATCCAATCTCTGTCATAACCTTTCCATAGTTGAATCTGAGTTAAGGGAGTGCAACCACAGGTTAGAGGACACCAACTTCCTCCTTAGTTTGGCTAGGCCAAATAACATAGGACACTACTCCCACCAAAAGCACATCTTTGAGAGGGACATCTCTAGTCTCTAGGTTGAAAGAACCAACTACCTTTCTCAATTGGAGTTTTTTAGTAGAACTTGAAGCATAGCGTGGCCAAGGATTAAAGTATCGGTATCGGTCACCGTATCGGTCGGCCAAAATTAAGATACGTATCGGAGGGTATTGTATCGTATAGGAGATACGCTAAGATACGCACATAAATGGATAGGAAACACTTTTTTATACACTTTTGCATGAAAATTTTGTTAAAAAAAACTATTGATAATATGTATTATGCATAAACACTAAATTGAGGGTATCACACTAAGAATTCAAGATTTGTAGTTATCCCATAAGTGTAAAATCCTTGTTCCCAACCTTGATTTCCACTTTAGTTATACAGAAATATGGCTAACAGCAACTTTGGAACAAAAACCCCTCAAAAAATCGTGTTTTTCTGAAAAATGACCCAACTTGGCCATTATATGACTGTAGCGCACCGTATCGGTACGTATCCTACTGTATCGGTATGTATCGACTGATACATACCGATACACACCGATACGTACCAATACATATCGAAACATACATTTCACTTGATTTTATTTTTTCCATAGAGTATCGGTACGTATCGATGCGTATCGGATAGTATCGGTGAGTATCGGTGGTGTATCGGTGCGTATCGTAAGATACGTATCGATACGAAAGGGTTTTAAAAATTCCATGTATCGTATCGGTGTGTATCGTATCGGTAACAGCAAATACGGTACGATACGCACCGATACTTAAAACCCTGAGCATGGTAGTAACACCTTGGCTGCCCCACCACCCACTGTATGTCCACTAGTAGTGGTAGAGCATACCAAGAGATGTCTAACTGATGTAGGGAGAATCCTAGGAACTAGAGTCCCTATACAGGCTGATTAGGTTGGCAATGCTAATGAGGGTTAAAATCAGGTATAGGCTAAAAGTAAAGGGTGACAACAACATGTAAGAACTATATGCAGATTTAAAACCAGAAAACTACTGCAGCAATGAGCAAATATAATCCTAAGCAATTACACCAACTGAACATATTTCAATTAGGTAATATGGGGATAGGAACATGAGGCAGTAAGATGTCAAATGGGCTGCATGCACATCAATATTCCAGCAGTAGCAGTTACTAACCTAGTCCTTAAATTTGCAATCAAATATCAAAACCAAAGTACCCTTAATGCAGAGGTTGGGATGCATGCATTTGAAACCGTGGGTGAAAAAAAAGGGTTTACGTTGTTGTAATAACAATAGGGAAAATAAGAGATTGGGGGGGGGGGAGAACAAGAAATATCAAGAAGCCGAGGAAGAGAGGAGAAGTTACCTTACTACTGAGAGAGAAGGAGAAGAGAAGATGCCATCCACAAAGAGGGGTAGAAAGAGATTCACGATAGGGGGGAGAATTTCATTTGCACAATGTTATCGTCTACTTTCATTAATTAAAAGTAGCTATAGGCCTTAAATTCAATAAATAATTAAATCCAAAGAAATAATAATCAGAATCTAATAGTTTAGGAAAGTAAATAAAGAGTCCTAATCTAATCCAATGTTCAAGGAAATAAAGAGTCCTATTTTAAGTAATTAAAAAGAAAAGCAAATTTACTTTCCTAAAAAAAAAAAAAATACCAATTCTCTCTTGCATTGAGTGCTCTAGTGGGGCCCATACGAAGCTGTCCAAAGAAATCAGAATTGAGGAGTCCTTGCATGAATCTCCAAGGTGGGCCCCATGCTGATCCTCAACCACCCAGCCAAATAGAGTCCAAGCCGGGAAGTCTTCTACGATGTCTTCTTTGATAGGCTTGATAACCTAGACTGATGTCCCCATCAACTCTCCCCGGCTTGGAAGAATTCACCACCTGTGAATTAAGACTCATGTAATACTCAAGCATGTCCGGGTTGAACTTCTGAAGCTCCTCAATAGTGATCCACGTACTGTCAATCTGGGCGTCCTCTCCATTTGTCCAAGAAATCTCGTGAACCTCCTTCTCTTCTAGACAATTTTTTCGTCAAGGATGTTCTCAACTTCTTCATCTTAGCAATTTTAGGTATAGATGATAAAGAAGTAGGAGAAAGGGAAGGGGTGTGGTCAACAGTGTCATCAAGTACAAAAGGAAAGTCTTCGAGGTCATTTAGGTAAAAGGAAACAACAATAGGCGTACCATGGAAGGGAACAAGATCCTCTACATAAAAAACATTGCCAATTTCCATGTTGGATGGAAAATCAAGGACATAAGCATTGGCACCCGCTCATTTAAGAACCTTGAAAGGACCAACACTACAAGCATGGAGTTTGCTCGCTTTCCCTTTGACAAATCGCTACGGTTTGATTTTGACCATCACCATATCGCCCTCTTGAAATTATTGTAGTTGCCGATGCACCTCTGCCTTGGACTTATACTAATCATTGCTAAGTGTTATCCATCGTCTTATATCTACATGTAAATCATGCATGTGTTGTGCAAAGAATTCGACTGACAGGGAAGTTCTAGAACTGGATACAACAAGGATAAAGTCTATGAGTGTTCGGGGTTGGTACACTAAATAGATCTCAAAGGGTGACAAAACAATGATTCGGTTCTTAGAACTATTATATGCGAACTCGGATTAGGTAAGGACTTGATCCCAACTGGTAAGGTACTCTTCTATAAGGAAACGTAACAAGTTCCCTAGACTCCTATTGATAACCTCAGTTTGACCATCAGTTTGAGGATGGAAGGCAAAGGAGAAATGAAGTTCAATACCCATCATCTGCTATAGGGTCCTCCAAAAGTGACTGGTGAACTTAAAATCTCTATCGGACACTATGGTTAGGGGCAATCCATGGTACTTGACAACTTCATTAAAAAAAAAGTTTGGCCACTATTGATGCATCAGAGGTTTAGGAACATAGAATGAAGTGCGCCATCTTCGACAAGTGGTCTACAACCACATAGATAGAATCATAGCCTCTCGAGGTTTTTGGTAGACCAAGCACAAAATCCATGCTAAGGTCTTGCCATGGGGCATGGGGCATGGGGCATGGGGCATGGGGCATGGGAAGGAGTATACAAGCCTGTGTTCTGTTTGTGTTGTTTGGTAGTTTGGCATGTCCTACACTGACTCACAACTCTAGCAACATCCCTCTTTAGACCTGGCCAAAAGAATCGGTCCTCAACGAGGGTGATGGCCTTGTCTTGACTGGAGTGGCCGGCAACTCCCTCAACATGCAATTCCCAAATCAAGAAATATCGGAGTGAGGTCCTAAGAATGCATAACTTGCTTCTTTTTTAAAGGAAGCCATCTCTCAGCAGATAATCCGAGCGACTGACAGGAATATCTCCACTCAAGGAAGTGAATAACTCACTAAAATCAGGGTAAGTGGTATACTGATCCTTGACTCGCTCGAATCCTACAACCTCTACGCTTATGGTCCAGAGTAGTACATTGACCCGATTTTTAGCGTTCGTGCGACTGAGGAACATGTTCACCCAGCTTAATGCATCTGTTGTGGTATTCTCAACACCAGGTCGATGTTTGAGTAGAAAAATGTACTCTTGGAGGAATTCAACCCACTAAGCATGTCTCTGATTTAACTTCTTTTGGGCACTCAGGCTCAAAGCTTGGTGATCAGAGAATAACACGAATTCTTGCGGCAGAAGGTAATGTCGTCAATGGCGTAGGGATTGGACAACTACATAGAATTCCTTGTTGTATGGGGAGTATTGATGCCTAGCATCATTAAGCTTCTCACTAAAGTAAGCAACAGGATGCCCTTATTGTCCTAGGACACCACCTATTCCAATACCAGATGCATCACAGTTTATTTCAAAGACCTTAGAAAAGTCTGGGAGACGTAAGATGGGGGCCTCCGTCATTAACTTTTTAATTTCAGTGAAGGCCTTTGTAACACTTTTAGTCCATTGAAACTCTTTTTCCATGCAATCCATGATAGGAGACATAATAGAACTGAACTAGTAAATGAACCTCCTATAGAAAATAGCTAAGCCATGAAAACTTCGCACTTCATGGACATTAGTTGGTTCTGGTCACTCCACAATTGCTTTTACTTTCTCAGGATCAGCAAATACTCCTTGTGCTGACACGACAAATCATAAGAAGATGACTTGCTCACTCATAGAGGTGCATTTCTTGAGGTTGGCATAAAGTTTTTCTTACAGAAGCACCTGAAAAACCTACTGCAAATGATCCAAGTGGGAAGATGGAGTCTTACTACAAATAAGGATGTCATCAAAGTACTAAAAATTTGCCAATAAATGGTTGTAACACCTGATTCATTATCCTCATGAAAGTGCTAAGTGCATTAGACAAGCCAAAAGGCATGACAAACCATTCAAAAAGACCATCCTTTGTTTTGAAAGTTGTCTTCCACTCATCTCCGAGCCTAACCTGAATCTGGTGATACCCGCTCTTAAAATCAATCTTTGAAAAGATCGATGAGTTGACCATCATATCCAACACGTCATCAAGCCTAGGGATAGGAAACCTATATTTGATAGTGATCTTATTGATGGCTCTACTATCAACACACATCCGCCAAGTGCCATCATTTTTTGACGTGAGCAAGGCAGGTACCACATATGGGCTAAGGCTCTCCCTAATGAATCCCTTCTGAAGCAATTCATCCACTTTCCGCTTAAGGTCAGCATGTTCTTTGGGATTCATATGGTAATGGGGGTAGGTTTGGCAAAGAGGATCCTAGAACTAAGTTAATGCCATGCTAGATGTTACGCATAAGTGGTAGTTCGTCAGGTAGTTTCTTAAGGAACAACCTCTCAAACTTCCTTAACATTCTCTAGGAGCCTCAATAAATTTTCTTGACAAAATGGTATTACTCTGTATGGTAACTAGAGCATAAATAACCCCTGACTCTCTACACTCTCCTTCAAACTGTTATTGACTTAAGATGTTCGAGTGTTTTGGTAGGGGTCTGTTTAAAGGTACTTCCCTTGCGCTCTAGGACCTTTGACTCTTTAGGGGCACTAGGGGTCAGTCTAATCTTTTTTCCTATAGATTCAAAGACACAAGTGTTGGACATCTCATAATTGGTGACATCCTGGTCATATAACCATACCCTACCTAGGATGATGTGAGCAACATCCATCTTTAAAACATCACACCACACTCGGTCCTCATATCCTGCAAAGTGCAAAGGGACTAGACACCTCAAGTTAACGGGAATAGTAGACTAATCTACCTAGGCAACCTTGTAAGGTTTCAAGTGGGGTTCTGGTTTGAGGCCCATTTAAGCAACAACGCTTTTTGCGAGCACATTCATGCAACTTCCACTGTCAATGGCGACGCGGCATTTTTTTCCCCAATGACGTGTAAGTGATAAAGATATTGGTCCGTCACCAATCGTCGTTGTTTTAGGTTGTGAGACCAAACATCGCATAATGCCAAGTCTGGGGTTACTAACCTCCTCAAACTTCTAATCAGATATGATCTCATCTCGCCTATGGTCCTCATACTCATTGTCCTGAAAGACTTTTTTATCAACATCTTCAGGGTTTTACTCTCCTACATAAAGATTTCTATTAGGCCATTCCCTAGAGAAATGACCAAACCCCTAACACTTGAAGCACTGTTGTTGACCACTCCTCTTGGGTGCTTCACCCAATATTCATTTTCCCTTGTTGTCAAATTGACGTTGGGGTACAGCAGGTGGTTTTGGGAATCCTGACGAACCTTGGAGGGGTTTCTGAAAATGAGAGTCCCCAGCCTAGAAGCTCTTCTTCTGAGGAAAAGTCCTCACGGAGGATTATACTTCAAGAGCTATCCGGAAGACTAGTGGAACATCTTGCACCAGGTGGGGTGCCATATGTGACTGGATTTCGAAGTTGAGCCCAATAAGGAACCTGAAAAGTGTCGGCTCAACATCCTCACGAGTACGGCTTCTAATTTTCAGTTCATTGAACTTGCTCATGTACTCGATCACGGTCAATTTCCCTTGCCTTTAGGGTGTTCATGTCATTCAACACTTGTAGCCTATAGGTAATAGGCAAGAATTCCCCTTTGAGTCTCTTCTGCATCTCTACCCACGCTGTCACTGGCTCAAGTCCTAGACTGATCTCTTGGTACTCTAGGTTTGTCCAGAAGTCCTGGGCAACTCTGATAAGCATGAATTTAGTGAATCTGAAGTGGACTTCCTCTGGCATATCATAGAAATCGAAGTACCACATCTACCTTGGCCATTCACCCAACATTATAACCCCTGTCATACTGCTCAAAACCCTCTTCATCTCCATATAGGGTGTAGTACCTTGGACCAAGTTGCCCACAACCTCTACCTTGTCCTCTACCACGTCCTGTGCCTAGGAAGTTATCCCCTATCTTGTCAGAACCATCAGTGTGGTCGTCATGGTTTTCCACCTCGGGGTTGGGAACTCCTATCCTAGGTCCAGTGCCTAGAGCATTGTGGCCTTGTTGTCCGTTTGAGTTTAAGACAGATGTCTCGATGGCAGTACGTCTAGTGGTAATGGTCTAGAGATTAGCAACATGTGCTTCCCGATCAGCTCTACTAGCAGCCAACTCAATCTGGTTAACTTCATTCTTAAGGTTTCTTCGTTCTAACCTCGCCCACTACTCAAGCGGAATGGGGGCGTTAGGAGTGTTAGACATCTCTTGGTATGCTCTGCCACTACAGGTGGACATAAAAGGGGAGCAGCTAAGGTGTTGTTGTCACACTATACTTCAAGGCCTACTCAGAATCTCCAATTGAGAAAGGTAGTTGCTCTTTTAACTTTGAGACTAGAGATGTCCCTCTCAAGGGTGTGCTTTTGGTGGGAGTAGTGTCCTATGCTATTTGGCCCAGCCAAACTAAGGAGGAAATTGGTGTCCTCTAACCTGTGATAGCACTCCCTCAACTCAGACTCAACTATAGAAAGGTTATAACGGAGATTGGATCTCAGTAAGCAAGACATAGGGACAAAACAAACAACAACCCAAGCATCACAACCATGCTCTGATACCAGAATTGAAGTAGGGAGAACACTAGGAACTAGAGTCCCTATACAGGCTGATTAGGTTGGCAATACTAACGTGGTTTAAACTCAGGTATAGGCTGAAAGTAATGGGTGACAACAACATGCAAGAAATATATGCAGATTTAAAACCAGAAAACTACTGCAGCAATGAGAAATATAATCCTAAGCAATTACACCAACTTAATGGATTTCAATTAGGTAATATGGGGATGGGAACATGGGGCAGTAAGATGTCAAATGGGGTGCATGCACTTCAATATTCCAGAAGTAGCAGTTACTAACATATTCCTTAAATTTGCAGTCAATAATCAAAACCAAAAACACTCTTCATGCAGAGGTTCAGCAAAGGGATAAAGTAGCGGTAAAACAAAAGGCTTCAAACAGGGGTTCGGAGGCATGCAACTAAAACCATGGATGAAAAAAAAAGGGTTTATGTTGTAGTAATAACAACAGGGAAAATAAGAGATTGAGGGGGGGGGGCAACAAGAAGAAATATCGAGAAGTAGAGGAAGAGAGAAGGAGAAGGAGAGAAGAGAAGTTACCTTATTGCTTAGACAGAAGGAGAAGAGAAGATGCCATCCACGATGAGGGGAAGAGAGAGATTCACGATAGGGGGAGAATTTCTTGCGCACAATGCAGTCTTCTATTTTCATTAATTAAAACTGGTTGTAGGCCTTACAATTCAATAAATAATAAAGGCAAAGAAATCCTAATCAGAATCTAATAGTTTAGGAAAGTAAATAAAGACTCCTAATCTAATCCAATGTTTTAGGAAATAAAGAGTCTCACTCTAAGTAATTAAAAAGAAAAGCAAATTTACTTTCCGAAAAAAATAAAACAATAAAACTAGCAATTCTCTTTTGCGTTGATTGCTCAAGTGGGGCCCATATGAAGCTGTCCAAAGAAATCAGAATTGAGGAGTCCTTGCGTGACCCTCCAAGGTGGGCCCCATGTTGATCCTCAATCATACATCCAAATAGAGTCCAAGCTGGGTAGTCTTCTGCGATGCCTTCTCTGATAGACCTGATAACTTGGATTGATGTCCCCATCACTAACCCTCCTAACACCCCCATTCCGCCTGAGCAGTGGGCAAGGTTATTTCAACAGAACGAAGAAACCTTAAGAATCCTACAAGCTAACCAGACTGAGTTGGCTGATAGTAGAGCTGATCGGGAAGCACAGGTTGCTAATCTCTGGACCATTACCACTAGACTTGCTGTCATTGACACATCTATCCTAAACTCAAACGAACAGCAGGGTCACAATGCTCTAGGCACCAGATCTAGGATAGGAGTTCCCAACCCCAAGGTGGAGAAACATGAAAACCACGTTGATGGTTATGACAGGAATAGGGGATAGTTCCTAGGCACCGAACGTGGTGGAGGTCGAGGTAGAATTTTTAAAATCCTTTCGTATTGATATATATCCTACAATACATACCGATATGCATCAATACACCACCAATACACATCGATACGATACGATATGCCTCAATACGACTTTATGGAAAATATAAAATTGAGGTAAAATGTACGTTTCGGTATGTATTGGTACGTATTGGTGAGTATCGGTATGTATATATCAACACGTATCGGTGAGTATCGATATATATCGGTACGTATCGGTGAGTATCGGTACGTATCGGTAAGTATCGGTATGTACCGATACAGTGCGCTACGGCCATATAATGGCTAAGATGGGTAATTTTTCAGAAAAACACGATTTTTTGAAAGGGTTTTGTTCTAAAGTTGCTGTCAGCCATATTTCTCTCTAACTAAAGTGGAAATCAAGGTTGGGAACAAGGATTTTACATTTATGGGACAACTAAAAACCTTGAATTCTTAGTACGATACCCTCAATTTAGTGTTTATGCATAATACATGTTATCAATAGCTTTTTTTAACAAATTCTTTTTGCAAAAGTGTTTAAAAAAATGTTTCCTATCCATTTATGTGTGTATCTTTAGCGTATCTTAGTGTATCTCCGATACGATACGATACCCTCCGATACGTATCTTAATTTTGGCCGACCGATACGACAACCGATATCGATACTTTAATCCTTGGGTAGAGGTCATGGGCAACCTGGTCTAAGATACCACACCCCATATAGAGATGAAGAGGGTTTTGATCAGTATAATAAGGGTTATGATGTTAGGCAAATGGTTAAGGTAAATGCCCCTTCCTATAATGGTCAAATCGATGCTAAAGTCCTCTTAGACTGGATTAGGTAAATGGATCGGTACTTCGATTTCTATGATATGCCTGAGGAAGTCCACTTCAGATTCATTAAATTCAAGCTTACCAAAGCTGCCCAAAACTTCTGGACAAATCTAGAGTACCAAGAGATCAATCTAGGACTTGAGCCAATGACAACTTAGGTAAAAATGCAGGAGAGATTGATGGACGACCAGTAGAGACAAGGAAGAAAACCCTGAGAGAACTCAGAGTTGCAAGGGAGAAGAGAAGAATTCGCACAAGGGGGCAAAGGAAGTCACACGTCTTGCACCATACCCGGCACCAAAACATTCAATTCAATTCAGTCTCAAAACCTGTCTAATAACCTGGGTCACATGCCTTTATATAATAAACTAAAATTAAAACTTACCTAATCAAAATCTAAAACTGAAATAACTACTAATTACTTCCTCAAGTCTAACTAATAAAATTAGAAACGAAATAAAACTCAAATTGGTAACTCCCTAACTTACTAATAACTACCCAAAATAAAAGATTACATATCTTCCCAAATAAAATAACTCATTATTTCCTAAATAAAGTAACTCATAAAATATCCTACTAATCCCAAAAATCCATTTGGATCTGGTTCGTCTCCGTTGAGATTGCCTGAAGGGTCAACCCAGTTCAGCCTCAATTCTACATCAGAGACTCGAAAGGGAATTCTCGCCTATTACCTATAGGCGACAATTATTGAATGACATGAACACCCTAAGGCAAGGGAAACTGACTGTGACTGAGTACATGAGCAAGTTCAATGAACTAAAATTAGAAGCCGTACTCGTGAGGATGTTGAGCAGACACTTTCCAGGTTCCTTACTGGGCTCAACTCCAAAATCCAGTCACATATGGCAACCCCACCTGGTGCGAGATGTTCCACAAGCCTTCTGGATAGCTCTCGAAATAGAATCCTCTATGATGACTTTTCCTCAGAAGAAGAGCTTCTAGGCTAGGTGAATCCCATTTCCGGAAACCCCTCCAAGGTTCATCAGGATTCCCAAAAGCATCTGCTATACCCCAATGTCAATTTAACAATAAGGGAAAGGGAATATTGGGTGAAGCACCCAAGAGGAGTGGTCAACAATAGTGCTTCAAGTGTCAAGGGTTTGGTCACTTCTCCTAGGAATGCCCCAATAGAAACCTTTATGTAGGAGAGCAAAACCTTGAAGATGATGACCAAGAGGGCTTTCAGGACAATGAGTATAAGGACCATAGGCCAGATGAGACCATATCTGATGAGGTGGTCAAGGAGGTTGGTAACTCCAGACTCAGTAATGTGCTATGCATGGTCTCGCAACCTAAGAACAACGATGATTGGCAACGGACCAATATCTTTATCACTTACTGTTGGTGCCAAAATTCAAAATGCGCACCTAGTGACGTGGCAGGGGCAATTTTGGGTATATGAAAGGAAAACATGGGCTAACCGTATCGATCCGTTACCCATCTATGATGCAATAATAGCGTACCAAGACGGTTAAGGAACGCTCATGTAAGGTGATATTAATGGGACAGGTGGTAGCAACATATTGGAGGGATCACTTCATGGGAGATGTGGGCTGATGGTTTAGGTAATGGACCGGTTAACTCTCAAAGTACACAAGGAGAGAAAACCAGCCAAGGAAAGGACAATCAACAAATCAAAAAAAACCCAATTACAATGTAACACTTTATTTCATTTTATGCCTTTTCTTTCCAGTATTTAGAATTAGAAATGGAGTAAAACTCTTACGTTCACTTCCCTTGAATTTTCAACCCACAGAGTCTATCTGTTAGGCTCTAGTGATTTGTATTCAGAACTCCTTTTTGAAGAATATAACAGTTTATGCCCTCATCCTTTGGAGGTTTTGATCGCTAAAAAGTCTCTGGAGCAATTTGGGCAAGAGGAGAGCCCAAGTCGTTTGATCGAAGTCAGGTTCATTAGTGAATCCAGTCAGGAAGGATTCTGGCATGCCTGCGCATACACTAGTACGGTTAGCTGACCGTAGCATAGGGAAGGATTTTGTGCAAACATCTTTTTTGGGCACGCCCGGTGGGAAACTCGTCAACATGGTGGTTCAAACCAGGGGGATTCCAGAAGCTCTGAGGGGCAACGAACACTGAGTCCCCATGAAGCTTCTAGCCTAAACCCAGAGGTCAGTCAATCTTCTGCAGGACAGTCGTTAGTGGCGGCTGAGGATGTAACCAAGCAGGTGGAAACCGCCATTCAAGCAACATCACGGCCAATGCGGAAGACATATACCAGAGGGTATCCCGTTAGTGAAAAACACCCTCGACCACAAGTTTTACCAAATGATGGCACTTATGGTGCCACACACCCAGTCAAATGGTCAGGCCAATCCCAACGTGGCTTCTTCTAGCAACCCACCAAGGTTCGGTGAACAAAACTGTGAAGCAGGCACTGCAATCCAAGAAGGAAACGTTGGAACTAGCCAATGACCACAAGTAGCATATACTAACCCTGCATATCAGCCAAGTTCATGATATGCACCGGCCAGTACGGCCACCCCCGAGACAAGCAACATCCTAGTGAATAGTTCATGGTATGCACCGGCTAGCTCAAGTGCCACAGGGGCTAATGTCGTGCCATTGGGTGCCCATCCTTATCAGGCCAGTTACCAAGGCCATCAGGGCAGCAGAAGTGGGGATAGGACAACCACCTCTCGCCAAAACATGCCAGACCCTCAAGGGGTAGGTTGGCAAGAAAACAATGCATTTGACTAGGTGGAATACGGTCAGAGGAACCCAACCTTTGTTGTTCCAGAGCCGTTAGTGGCCCAGGGTAACCACATGATGGTTGACCAGGAAGAACTGGTCAGAGTTATTCAAGACCATATCAACCCTACCTTCCAGCCAGTCATGAGGCCTATGTACCGGAAACCATGCCCAGAATATCAGGATATGATTGACATAGGAAGAAACTTGAAGATACCTAAATTCTTCAAGTTCTCCGAAGAAGATAATATGTCCATAGTGGAACATATTGCTCGTTTCACCGTCCATTGTGGGACTGTAGGGACAAGCGACCTTATAAAACTAAGGTTCCCAACTTGCTGACCAGGGTAGCCTTCTCATGGTATTGTAATCTACCGGTCAATTCCATTCAAAACTAGGGGGGAAATGGTGATGCAGATTAATAACCAAACTAGGCTTGTTTTATTATGAATAAGCCTAGGGTTGGGATTTATAAATGTTGGGCCTTTAATCCCATGTGTTTTGAGTGTAATAGAGGTTGCATATGGCATTACTAGTTTGTTTCCTTTTTCATTAGTTTCCCTTTTAGTTGGGTTTGATTTGAGTTATATTTGTTTCCTTAGAATTTAAGTTATTAGTTGAGTCAAGTCATTAGTAGTTAGTTTCCTTTTTCAACTAGTTTCTAATTTCAGTTTTTAGTAACTATTGTATTAGGAGAAAATTTGGTTTCCTTTTTTAGCAACCTTCTATTTCGTAATTCTCTCCCCCATCAACATTATAAATAAAGAGGAGGCTCCTAAAGGAATGATGATTTTGATAAACAAATTTAATGGCTGCTGCTATTGTCTTCTTCATGAAGAGTTGTCTTATGTTTGATCAAGGCTGATGGAATTGGTGTTTGATCCAATTGACTCCTTGCGGTGAGAAACCCAGGAGGATCTTCTTCTTCTTCAAGTGTTCTTTTTCTTTCTTCAAGACTCTACTACTGCCTAACTGTTACAAGTATTTATATCAGTCCTTATTCTCAGTTCTGTACAACGATAGGCATTCCTGTGAAGAAAATTCAACTTCTGCCCAGGCCTACCCCGCGGTCAATTTTGGCTGAGATTTTGACCTTAGGCTCCAATCATCCCAGGAGGAATTTGATCCAGATTTGAGGCCCTTCTGACCTCTGGTTGTTGAGTTATTAAAAATCTCCTTTTTCTTGTCGTTTAGTGACCTGTGGTAGCTAGGACTGAAATCGGCAGACCTGTTCTTAATTCTGTTTACTCTTTGGACTGTGGTTAACAGAAATCAGTTGGTTTGAAACTAAATGAAGTGTCATCAGTGGTCTGACTAAGAGAATACTTTCTGTTGGGATCGTTAGACCTGTGTTCTCCTAATTTTCTGATCTGATTTCTACTGTTGAATGGTCTGGTTTATGGTTCTTGATTAAAAGTTCCTGCAGTTGAGACTTGGTTGGTTCTTCCTATCCTAGTCAACATTAAGTGATATCAGAGCATGGCAGAGGACAACCCTATCACTAAGTTGAAGAACTCCATGGCTTCTATGATGGAGATGTTTCTACAACTACATCAAAAAATGGTGCAAACGAATGAAATATTTAGAATGCAATGACGTGTTGGTCCCTGAATCATTAATAACACCCATAACACCTCCATGGGAAGTGAAGATACCTCTATTCAAATCAAAAGAACTTGAAGTCAAGGTTCACATTGAAGAGATAGTTCTTGAAACTTCAAAGACAGAAGGTCAAGAGATAGAATATTCCATTGAAGAATTCTACTTTGAAGAGAGCATAGTCGACAATATTAAGGCCGTAGAAGATGACGTAGTGGGTGAAATCACTCTATAACAAGTCTTTGAGATTCATGATGAAGAGCTTGTTCTTCCAATCCTTGATGAGAAGGTTACCAACGTTGATGACTCTATGCAAACAACATTCACAGTTGGCATTGACTCAGAGGTTGAACATACAAAGTTTGTTATGCCATCAGGGTTCTTCGAAGAGAAAGCTCCACGCCTTGAAGACTACATTCCACAAGTTTACAAGCAACCAGAATTTTGTTTGGGAATGGTCAAAGCTACTACTGACATGTTTCCCCCTCATCACTGCAAAATTCGAGGACGAAATTTTTCAAGATTGGGAGAGTCGATGCAGATTAATCACCAAACTAGGCTTGTTTTATTATGAATAAGCCTAGAGTTGGGTTTCATACATGTTGGGCCTTTGATCCCATGTGTTTTGAGTGTAATAGACCACTTTTATGGATCTAAAAGAGGGGCTCTAAGGTTGCATACGGGATTACTAGTTTGTTTCCTTTTTCATTAGTTTCCTTTTCAGTTGGGTTTGATTTGAGTTACATTTGTTTCCTTAGGAGTCAAGTCATTAGTAATTAGTTTCCTTTTTCAACTAGTTTCTAATTTCGGTTTTTAGTAACTTGTATTAGGAGAAAATTTGGTTTCCTTTTTTAGGATCCTTCTATTTTGTAATTCCCTCCCCAATCAACATTATAAATAAAGAGGAAGAGGCTCCTAAAGGATTGATGATTTTGATAGACAAATTAATGGCTGCTGCTATTGTCTTCTTCATGAAGAGTTGTCTTATGTTTGATCAAGGCTGAAGGAATTGGTGTTTGATCCAATAGACTCCTTGTGGTGAGAAGCCCAGGACGATCTTCTTCTTCTTCAAGTGTTCTTTTTCTTTCTTCTTCAAGACTCTACTACTGCCCAATTGTTACAGGTATTTCTATCAGTCCTTATTCTCAGTTCTGTCCAGCGATAGGCATTCCTGTGAAGAAAATTCAACTTCTTCCCAGGCCTATCCCACGGTCAGTTTCAGCTGAGATTTTGACCTGAGGCTCCACTCATCCCAGGAGGAATTCGATCCAGATTTGAGGCCCTTCTGACCTCTGGTTGTTGAATTATTAAAGATCTCTTTTTTCTTGTCTTTTAGTGACCTGTGGTAGCTAGGACTGAAATCGGCAGGCCTGTTCTTAATTCTGCTTACTCTTTGGACTGTGGTTGATGGAAATCAGTTGGTTTGAAACTAATTGAAGTGTTATCAGTCCCTGTTATCAGTACTTTGATCTGACTAAGAGAATACTTGCTGTTGGGATCGTTAGACCTCTGTTCTCCTAATTTTCTGATCTGATTTCTACTGCTGAATAGTCTGGTTTATGGTTGTTCTTTGATTAAAAGTTTCTACAGTTGAGACTTGGTTGGTTCTTCCTATTCTGGTCTACATTAAATGGAAGATAAGTTTCATCTTCAGTTCTATAGGACCGAGCCCACGGTATCAGTGTCCGAATTAGCAAGGATGCACCAGGAAAATGGTGAGTCCGTTGACCAGTTCGTCAACAGATTTAAGGTAGCAAAGCACTGTTGTGTGGTCAACCTATAAGAAGGAGAGTTCGCATAAATGGCCCTCAGTGGCCTGTCTTTGGAGTTAAGAAAGCGGTTCACTAGCCAAGAGTTCATAGACCTTAGCCAATTGGTGGCACAGGCCACCTGCTATGAGCATATTTTAAAAGAGGAAGAGCAAAAGTGTTCTTCCGCTACAAATACGTACAAAGGGGCAACGTATAACCTGGCCCCTCATGGGTTCTGGCCAACAAAAACCAGCTAATACTATTGACTGTGAAATAGACTTAGCCAAAATTGTAGAAGGCAAACCCTACGTTTGCAAATTTCTGACCAAACCCCAAGACAAATGACCACACAAAGAGCCTTCCAACCACGGAATTACGACTCAAATGTGAGGTATTCGTTTGACACCTCCAAGGCCGAGGTCATCTTTAACCAGCTTTTAAGGGATAAATAGATCAAGTTATCTGAGGGGCACCAAATACTTGACCTCAAGGATAGGATAAATTGTAAATGGCATAACACAGACTCTCACTTTACCAATAGCTGTATTGTCTTACATAATGCCATACAAAAAGCTATAAACAATTGCTGGTTGAAATTCCCAGAGGACAAAGGCGTAATGATGGTCGACGAGGACCCGTTCCCTACGGTCAACATGGTAAATGCGGATCTCTCAGGCCTACTCTCTCAGCCACAAGCAGTCCCTAGGAGAGAGATCGAATTTCAGGCCACTCACTTCCCGTCTAGCTCTAGCCAAATCGGGAGATGTTGAGTTAAGGCCTCCAAGGACGAGTCCAAGACCGAAGATTGACTGAAGAGATGACCAAGGTAAGAAGGTTGTATCGGAATGAAGGAAGCCATCAGATGGGCCATTAGTTTTGTTGAAAGACTTAAAGAACCTGCAAACCCAAAAGTGAGATGAAAAGTCGAGAAGCTCAAACCCACAATCAAGGGAAAGGTTCCAATGGAGTGTCTGTCGCCACTGCAAACGCTTGATCGATGAAGCCCCTCATTCAACCTAGGGGCAAACTGGAGACCTTTGGAGTCCTAAAGCAATCCCCAAGGGCAAACAATTGGAGTCAGCCCCACGGCTTGTTCTATTGGCCCGGCCTAGGAAGCTCGTCATAGCCCTAAAAGAATTCGACCAAGGCTAGACACGAAAAGAAGGCTCGACTTTAGACGTGACCTAGAACTTGAGCGTTGGCCTCATCAGAGACGGGCCGAGGAAATATGTGGGTCAGTAAAAGATAGAACGGGACATTCCCCATCTAGAAGGCCAGAAAAGGAGCGGATCCCTATTAGGGAACGCCTAAGCCATTGTCCGAGTAAGGGCCTCTTCAAGACCGTCTACAAACCCACAAAGTAAGAAATAGAGAGCGGCCAAGAAGCCCATATTTACGAATGGTACGGCCAAAAGTGG
This sequence comes from Macadamia integrifolia, assembly GCF_013358625.1. Taxonomy (NCBI): domain Eukaryota; kingdom Viridiplantae; phylum Streptophyta; class Magnoliopsida; order Proteales; family Proteaceae; genus Macadamia; species Macadamia integrifolia. The sequence goes on from NC_056568.1 coordinate 18,729,901, forward strand.
ATCATACTCATTATTGGAGTACGGCCAGGCATCCCAAGTTCCCTTTTGATGAAGGTCAGGGCATGACCAGGACCTAGAAAAGAAGATGGCAAAGGCAGTAGGCCGCTATCCGAAGAGAAGGGTCATCACGGTCACATCTACAAAGAACAAAGGGAAGGGAAAGAAGGTACGCCAGTGTCGGTCATCACAATACAGCAGACCGACAAAGAGTTAGAATGCCAACCTGAAAAACCAGAAGCACCAACCGAGGTAAAAAATTGCCTAGACACTCAAGGGCAGAGTGAAGAACTTAACCCTAATGTGAAGCAGGTGGTCAATTCAGAAGTTGACCCCGAAGTGTTCGACTTGAGAACAAAAAGTAGCGGAGACTTCGGAGAGTTCGTCAGCATGATGTTCGGATCAGTGGAGTCCTAGTTAGTCATCAACATGGTGTACATATTTCCTAAAGTGTTCCAGAATGACCCAATCCACATAGAGGAGCTTGATTAGCTTCCGGAAATTCTAGGGGTAGATGTAGTCACCGTACTCATGGATAAATTGGAAATTAGTTCGACAAAAGAAGAAGACAGAAAGTTTCCGCTCCCAGAGAAAACGCAAGAGATGGCCAGGGCTTCTTTTGACCGGCCAACTAAGGAAATGACCCAACACTTGAAGCCACCCTATGTTACTTAAAACATGGATGGAAAACCCATCTCAAGAGTTTTGATGGATAATGGTGCAGCGGTCAACATACTACCATCACGAATGATGGCTAAACTCTAACGAAATGAGAACGACCTGATCCCAGCAGATGTGGCCGTGATAAATTTCCTGGGAGGAGTCAGTTCCCCAAGTGGTGTCTTGCCAGTCAAACTGAAGATAGGAGGTCAAAGTTTCATGATCGCTTTCTTTATCATGGATGCGATGGAAAACTACAATGCACTACTAGGGCATGACTGGATTCACGCTAATAGTTGTGTACCCTGCAATTCCTCATGTTCTGGAATGAAAGGGGTCAAGTAAAAGTAGTCATGGCAGACAACCGGCCCTTCCTAGTTAATGCCAGCTTAGCTGATGCAATGTTTTACCACGGGGAAGTGTCCCCGATCAAGTTCCTAGAACCTGATGAAGGCAGACTGACCATCATGATGGTCAGTCGATTTGGAGCACATTACTGGAAGGCCGCCATTGAGAGACCGAAACTAGTATTGGATGCATCCCGAAATGGAGCAGAGATCCAATAAGAGTACACTCAGGAGGCTAGCAGAGGCCCAAATTGAACATCGATTGGCAGATGTGCCAACGGTCATGGCCACTAAAGAAGAATACAGCCTAAGCATCATGGTAAAAAACCTACCACCAGCCCCACCAAAGATGGAAGAGACTTTAGCCGAGGTGGAAGATCCTTTGCAGGAAGTAAATCTAGGCTCAGAAGAAGACAAGAAGCCTATCTTTGTAAGCATACCGTTACGGCCATATTTCAAGGAAAAACCTGTAAACCTCCTCATGGCCAATAGAAGTTGTTTCGCTTGGGACTCATCTGAGATGCCAAGGTTAGACAGTAAGCTCGTAGAGCACCGGTTACCCATCAAAAGTGGATATAAGCAGTTCAAACAGCCCCCCATATATGTGGAGTGGTTGTCAAATGTAGTCCCAGTCATCAAGAAAAAGGTAAACTTAGGGTGTGCATTGACTTTAGAGATCTAAACAAGGCCACACCTAAGGATGAATACTCCATGCCCGTGGTAGACATGTTGGTAGATTCAGCCTCCAAGCACTAAATCCTATCATTCATGGATGGACATGCAGGTTACAACCAAATATTCATAGCTGAGGATGATGTGCCTAAAACGGCATTCCGATGTCGAGGGGCATTGGGAACATATGAATGGGTAGTAATGCCATTCGGTCTAAAGAATGCAAGAGCCACTTATCAGAGGGCCATGAACATCATATTCCATGTCATGATTGGTCGTTTCCTTAAAGTATACGTAGATGATGTGGTGGTTAAATCCCAAAATGAGGACGAACATCTCAACCACCTAGCTAAGACGTTTGACCGAATGAAAACTCACGGTCTAAAAATGAATCCCCTAAAATGCGCCTTTGGGGTGTTTACAGGTAACTTCCTGGGTTTCCTAGTGCATCAGAAAGGGATAGAAGTGGATAAGAACAAAACAAGGGCCATAAGAGAGGCTCGACCTCCTCGCAACAAAAAGGAGTTACAAAAATCCTCGGTCAAGTCAACTTCCTTAGACGATTCATCTCAAACTCAGCGGGGAGGATGAGAGCTTTTCCCCTTTGTGAAACTTAGAAATGAGTAGGAATTCAAATGGGAATGAAGCCACCAGGCCGCGTTCGAAGAAGTCAAGAGATACTTAATCAATCCTCCTGTACTGACGCCTCCACGAAAGGGGATTCCACTAAAATTATATGTATCTACCGCACCAGAATCCATAGCTGGTTTGTTGGCAAAGGACAACGAGCACGGTCATAAACAGGCTGTGTACTATTTAAGCTGGACTCTTAATGACGTCAAAATAAGGTACACGGCCATTGAAAAGCTATACTTATCACTATATTTCTCATGCACCAAATTACGGTACTATTTGATCCCAGTGACCGTAGACGTCTTATGCCAGACATATGTGATTAAGAACATGCTTAATAAACCTATAGTGTAAGGGAGAATTGGCAAGTGGGCTATGGCCCTAACCGAGTTTGCCTTACAGTACGTGCCTCAGAAGGCCGTAAAGGGGCAGGCATTGGCAGACTTTCTAGCTGACCACCCACCGTTAGAAATATCACAAGAGAATGTGATCAACTTGTCCCCTTGGAAGATGTTTTTTGACAGATAAAGGACGGAATGGTCAGCTGGAGCAGGGGTGATGATCATGTCCACACATGGCGTGGAGACGCATCTGGCGTTTCAGCTATGTTTTACCTATTCCAATAACCAAGCTGAGTATAAGGCCCTGTTGATTGGTCTAGAGACCCTTCTAGGGATGGACATACTAGTAGTTGAGGTAACTGGAGACTCCCAACTAATGATCAAGCAAATAGTCGAGGAGTATCGATGTGAGAGTGAGTCATTGATCAAATATTTGGAAAAGGCCCAGAGCTTGATCAAAAGATTCCAAGATGCATCCCTCAAGTACATTCCAAGGAAAGAGAACTCAATGGCTAACAGTCTAGCCTAGACCGCTTTAGGCGCAAAGCTGGGAGAAGGCCAATGTAAACAAGTGATAACTCTCCGAAGGAAGCTTTTCTCATCAATTGCAGAACATGCAACGGTCGAGGTGAATAGCTTAGGAGAGTTGAAGCCTAATTGGAGGACACCGCTACTTCAGTTTCTGCAAAATCCTAATAGCAGGACTAACCAAAAGACTAGGTACCAAGCCCTAGGATACGTAGCCTTAGGGGGTCATCTCTACAGGAAGGCTGAAGATGGCCTGTTGCTACAGTGTGTGGGAGTAAACAAGTCCCTACAAATCATGGCCGAAATCCATAAAGGGATTTGTGGAGCACATCAGGCTGGTCCAAAAATGCAATGGTTGATCAGATGATATGGCTATCATTGGCCAACTATTGTGGACGATTGCCTTAAATATGCAAAAGGGTGTCAAGCATGTCAAAGGCATGGGCCGATTCAACGAACTCCACTGGCTGATTTGCACCCTATTATCAGACCGTGGCCTTTTAGAGGATGGGCTATGGACATCATAGGAAAGACTTACCCTCCTTCTAGCCAAGGACATAGCTTCATGCTGGCCACAACGGACTACTTTACTAAGTGGGTGGAAGTCATTCCACTTAAAGTAGTGAGTCAGGCGGATGTGATCAAATTCTTGAAGCAAGGTATTATTCACAGGTTTGGCATTCTTGAGACCATAACCTGTGATAACGGGAGCACGTTTACAGGGGATTTAGTACTGGAATTTTCTAAGGAACATGGAATCACCATCATTCATTCAACTCCTTACTACGCCCAAGGCAACGGTTAGGCCGAAGCAAGTAATAAGGTTCTAAAATCAAATTTGGCTAAGGTCATTGTTGATAATCCTTCTGCCTGGGCCGAGTTGTTATCTGAAGTCCTCTGGGCCTACTGAACTACCAAACGGTCTGGTGTAGGGACCACGCCTTTCTCTTTAACATTTGGTCATGATGTGGTTTTACCCATGGAGGCTACAGTGAAATCATTACGAGTTGCCCAATAGCATAGCTTGACTCCATTCAAATATAGCGAAGCTATGTTGACTGAATTAGAAGACCTAACTGAAGAACGTGTCAAGGCCTTGAACTATATGCAAGCTCAGAAAGGATGGTGGCCAAGGCACATGACAAGATAGTTAGACCTTTAGGATTCCAAGAAGGTCAATTGGTGTGGAAAGCTATCCTACCAATTAGGGCTAAGCCTAGCCTATTTGGTAAATGGTCTCCTACGTGGGAGGGACCATTCGAAATATACCAAACGCTTAAAGGAGGAGCGTACAGGTAACAGGACCTCAATGGGCAGATCCAATTGAAACCAATCAATGGGAAATACTTGAAAAGGTATTCCCCGGTCATGTGGGAACCGGCCTAATAAAGAGCGAGGCCCCAGCCTATGACCGGCTTTATTATTTCCATACTAAGCTGACAAAAGAAGGATGAATATAAAAGTAAAATGACAAGAGCTTCATTACTTAAAAGAACGACCATAAACGTTCATCACCAAAAAGGGGAGAAGATGCAGAAAGAGGAAAGAAAATCATCCAAACATACTAGGGGGCATTCCCCTTAGATTTTCTGGCTCGCAGGCCTCAAAGTTGAAGCGGTCAGCTATCTGAGACCAACCAGCCTGCAGTTTGTAATCCAGCTGAGATAACTGATGGGTGACTTCAATTAGATCCCTCTCCCAGGCTTCAACATGCGGTTCAGAGGCTTGTAGACCTTCAGCCAACAAGGTAACTTCCCCAAAGAGTTCCTGAAACGCCTAAGCATTAGACTCTATCTTCTTCTCTCTCCCTTCGGAGATTACTGATCTCTTTGTCTAGGCGTTTAATTTTGGCCTGAGAAGCTGTTGCAGCCTCCATCAAACGCTCCAGTTTGGGTTGCGCAGCATCCACCTTCTTAGAAGAGGCTTTTTGAATGTCCTGAGATCATTGAGTCGAGTCCAAAACATCGATTGCCTCAGGAATAGAACTCCCGATCATCCTGCTCAAATCCTTGAGAAGATCTCCACAGACATGTTTTGACGAGAGAGTAGGATCAGCCAAAATCTCATTCGCAATCTGCTCCAAATCAACAGTCTGCCCACTCCTCCAAAACTCCCTCGCAGACATATTGACAGAGGCTTCATATAGGGCTTTCACACGGTCGATAACAGAGACGACCTGGGAAGATGCACTAAGGCCGTCTTGGATGAATGAGCCCGGGAGGACCTTAGAAGATTCAGGCGAGAGAGCATGCCAATAAAATCTGGGAGAGATATCGAGGCCCGCAAAAAAGAAAAAAATTAGTGGCCTCCTTGTATGTATAAAGGAAAGAAGCAAAGAAGACCGGTCAATGGAACTTACCCCTTCAGAGGCCGGAGGAGATGGAACTACAGCCAAAACGGGAGCAGGGGGTTGATAGGAAACTTGACTTTTGCCTTTAAGTGCACCATAAACCACAGAAGTGCCAGTATGGTGATGCAAGGGCAGAGTGGTGTCTTCTGCAGATTTCTTGGAAGGGGATTCGGATATAAGCACCGCTGACCGAGACTGCTTGGATGCCATGGAAGCTAGCTTAGTCGGAGTGGTTGCAGACCGTTTGCCTCGCCTCAACCTTTTCAGGGAGACTTGTTCCTCTGGAAGACTACCTGTCAGCAGAACAGCCAGCTCCTCAACAGCTTGAACATCATCAGGGGTGTTAGAAGACTCCTGAACAGTGCTAGCCGGAAGTGCAGCTGAAGAAGACGAACACATGTAATGGTCAGAGAAAAGCAGAAGTACTAACGACCAAAAGGAAAAGAAAAGGATAAAATACCCAAGATAAGGACGATACTCGACTACAGCTACGTGATTCCTCACACTGCGCCACTCATGGTCAATGGCCAATAGACCCGAAAAGGTCACATGTTCTGTAGCTTCATAGGCTTGGACATTCGCTACGTCAGCAATGGCAAAGGGGGCATCTGACAGAGGAGGTTTCCTCTCCATCAAACGAGCGAACGCACGATGGAAACAGTCATACTTTATGGGACGGCCACGGAGTAACTTACTCGCATTCTCTGGCTGGGTCATGAATTTGTGACACTCAATGCGTTTTTAATCCTCTATGGCTTTTCGATGTCTCTCCTCCATAGCCTGACGATCTGGGCTATATTTAATGTGGAAAGCCTTTTCACATTTAACGATGGAGTTATAAAAGGAATTACCTTTAAAAGATCAGAGACGGCATTTCCGGTAGCCCTGACTCTGCAATTCAGAAAATGAGGCTGCATTAGAACCATTGTTGTGGGTAGACGCACGGTCAGAAGGAGTTGCATCTAAAACCTCGGCGTAATAGGATTGCCACCAAGACTAAAAGTCCTCGGTCACAGAAGGAGCCAACCGGAATGGAACAGGAGTGAATTCGGAAAGAACGAAGGCTTTGATGTCTGTGATCCTTTGAATTACTGCCTCGTTGAACAGCATAGGATGGTCAAGTTTCTGGCAAGACAGAGTAGTAACAAGGATGGGGAACAGACTGGATACGACTGAATTGACGTGCCACGAAATGAGGGTATAGCACTCTGTCCCACACATGTTGTTCTTGGAATGCTCTAGAGTAATTCCAAAGTGCAGATTAAGGCAAGTCAGAGAACTAGCTCATAGATCAGGCGCGGTCAAAGGTTCGCAAATAGCGTAGGCCAGCCATTCAGGCACGTTGTCAAGAGTACGAAAAGGAATGAAGCGCTCATGAAAATGGAGGATTAGAGAAGTCATAGTATGCTGCACGAGAAAGGGAGGGGCCGACACATGCTCAAAAGAGTAGCCCATGACGAGGGAGGTGTTTTGAACCCGGAAAGGATAAATCTCAGGAAAGTAGGCTCTGAGCCACATCTAATAATTCAGAATGGTCCACCTCCATTCTTAAAGCTCTCCTCAAGGACTATATTGCACCCACGGTACAAATTAGAAAGGACTACAGAGGCTAGGTCCACAGAGTGACCATCAGCTATGGCATTGGCCAATTTCAAAAAGGCCTTGGATATTTTCTCTGTTCTCAAACAAGTCATGGAACGACACAGCCACGTGAGCAAGAACGCCACATACTCCTGTTGAGAGACAAGACCAACCCTTTTCCCATACATCACTATGTAATCGGGATAGGTGCAATGCTTGGAAAACTCTAAACCATGGTCGTCGAGAGAGCCACTACTGTCCCCATTAAACTCTTCGCCCAGGGATTTTAAACCTAACAAGACTCCAATGTCTATAAGAGTAGGGCTGAGCATTCCACAAGGGAAATGGAAAGCATTAGGGGAATGTGACCAAAAGCACATGGCTGCTTGGAGAAGAGGACGGTCAGGAGTAATAAAACGCTTGGTTAACTGGACAGCATGGTAAATCCCCAATGTATGCCATTCAATGGACTTAGCCACAGTCATTTATTCCAGCCCTCTTGATGGCGGGGCCAAAATCGGTGCAAAGCTTTGGGTTTCACTTCATCCCTAAAAGGGTCAGGCCGATGAAAGAGGAGTTTCTCCTTCCCATGACAAGGGAAGTTTCTAACCTTAAAGGGAGGAGAAGGCAGGATAGGGCCAAGAGACAGAGAGGAATCATAAAAGATGAGTAACTCAGGCCGAACCGATTGAGAGCGGAGGGAATCCCTACTCTGCACCAACTGGTCCTCCAAGGGTGGTTCATCATGTGGAGGAGCACAAGAACTCATTTCACCTTTGGATGCACGAAAAGGAAGGAGTACAGAGAGAAGGGAGAAATGAGAAACCGAAGAAGAAAGTGAATAGTGTCTGTAGATACTATTCACCTCTTAAAAGGGGATGGTAAAGAAAAAAATCTCACTGAAAGCACGCTGGTCAAGGGACGAGTGGCAACGTGGAATAAGCAAGAGAGAAGGCTGATTAACGTACGTACGAACAAAAGTAATTATCACCCACGGTTCAAAATATCTTGAAGGATTAAACCGCAAAAAGCTTAATCCAATGTAGCTAATCCTAAGAAAAGGCCTAAAAACGTGGAGCATTTAAAAAGGCTATGGCGAATATAACCCAGTGATACTTTGGTCTCAAACTCTGAACTAGTTGTTAAGATGCCGTTAGAGGCTAAAGATTTACATAATCCATACACACTTTCAACCAAGAGATGCCATCGTAAGATGGATTATGAGGGGCAATTGTTGGCACCAAAATTCAAAATGCGCACCTAGTGACGTGGCAGGGGCAGTTTTGGGTATATGAAAGGAAAACATGGGCTTAACGTATCGGTCCGTTACCCATCTATGATGCAATATCAGCATACCAGGATGGTTAAAGCACGCTCATGTAAGGTGATATTAATGGGACAGGTCGCAGCAGCATATTGGAGGCATCACTTCGTGGGAGAAGTGGAGTGATGGTTTGGGTAATGAAGCGGTTAACTCTCAAAGTATATAAAGAGAGAAAACCAGCCAAGGAAAGGACAATCAACAAATAAAAAAAAACCCAATTACAATGCAACGCTTTATTTCATTTTATGCCTTTTCTTTCCAATATTTAGAATTAGAGATGGGGTAGAACTCTTATGTTCACTTCCCTTGAATTTTCAACCCACAGAGTCTATCCATTAGGCTCTAGTGATTTGTATTCAGAACTCCTTTTTGAGGAATATAACATAGTTTATGCCCTAATCCTTTGGAGGTTTTGAATCGTTAAAAAGTCCCTGGAGCTATCGGGGCAACAAGAGAGCCCAAGTCGCTTTATCGAAGTCAGGTTCATTATTGAATCCGGTCAGGAAGGATTCTAGCACACCCGCGCATACACCAGTATGGTTAGCTGACCATAGCATAGGGAAGGATTTCATGCCAACACTTACACATGTCATCAGGGCAAGACCTACAGCATCGCCATTGACAACGGAAGTTGTACGAATGTGGTCACTAAGAGCGTTGTTGCTCAAATGGGCATCAAACAAAAATCCCACCCGAAACCTTACAACGTTGCCTAGGTAGATCAGTCTATTATTCCCGTTAATTTAAGGCGACTAGTTCCTTTGCATTTTATAGGATAAGAGGACCGAGTGTGGTGTGATGTTTTAGAGATTGATGTTTCTCACATCATCCTAGGTAGGCCATGGTTATATGACCGGGATGTCACCAATTATGGGAAGTCCAACACATGTCTTTGAATTTAAAGGGAAGAAGATTCCCCTAGTGCCCCTAGAGAAGCAAGTTCCCAGAGCACAAGGGAAGTACCTCCAAATAGACCCCTCCAAAAACACTCAACATCTTAAGTCAACAACAGTTTGAAGGAGAGTGTAGAGAGCGAGGGCTTCTTTATGCTCTAGTTGCCATACAAAGTAATACTGTTTCATCAAGCAAATTTACTGAGGCTCCTAGAAAAGTACAACCCTTGTTAAAGAAGTTTGAGAGATTGTTCCCTGAGGAACTACTAGACAAACTACCACCTATGCGTGACATCCAACACGCCATTGACCTAGTTCCAGGATCTTCTCTACAAAACCTACCCCATTACCGTATGAATCCCAAAGAACACACCGAACTTAAGCGGCAAGCGGATGAATTGCTTCAGAAGGGATTCATTAGGGAGAGCCTTAGCCCATGTGCGGTACCTGCCTTACTCACACTAAAGAAGGATGGCACTTGGCGGATGTGTGTTGATAGTAGAGCTATCAATAAGACCAATGTCAAGTATAGCTTCTCTATCCCTAGGTTTGATGACATGTTGGATATGATGACTAACTCATAGACCTTTTCAAAGATTGATCTTAAGAGCGGGTATCACCAAATTGGTCAGGCCCGGAGATGAGTGGAAGACAGCTTTCAAAACAAAGGATGGCCTTTTGGAATGGTTAGTAATGCCTTTTGGCTTGTCTAATGCACCAAGCACTTTAATGAGGATAATGAATCAAGTGTTACAATCATTCATTGACAAGTTTTTAGTAAAAAAAAATTATGCCAACCTCAAGAAATGCACCTTCATGAGTGAACAAGTCAAATCTTTTTAGGATTTGTTGTGTCAGCACAAAGAGTATCTGCTAATCCTGAGAAAATAAGGGCAATTGTAGAGTGGCTAGAACCGACTAATGTCCATGAAGTGCGAAGTTTTCATAGCTTAGCTACTATTTATAGGAGGTTCATTTACCGGTTTAGTTCTATTATGTCTCTTATCACATATTGCATGAAAAATGAGTTTCAAATGACTAAAAGTGCAACAAAGGCCTTTACTGAAATTAAGAAGTTAATGACGAAGGCCCCATCCTACGTCTCCTAGACTTTTCTAAGGTCTTTGAAGTAAACCGTTATGCATCTGGTATTGTAATAGGTGGTGTCCTAGGACAAGAAGGGAATCATGTTGCTTATTTTAGTGAGAAGCTTAATGATGCTAGGCAACGATATTCCACATAAGACAAGAAATACTATACGGTTGTCCAATCCCTATGCTCTTGGCAACATTACCCTCTACCGTAAGAATTCGTGTTATTCTCTGATCATAGGCTCTTGAGGTACCTGAGTGCCCAAAAGAAGTTAAATCAAAGACATGCTAAGTGGGTCGAATTCCTCCAAGAGTACACTTTTGTGCTCAAATATCGATCTGGTGTTGAGAATACCGCAACAAATGCATTAAGCCGAGTGAACATGTTCCTCAGTTGCACGAACGCTAGAAATCAGGTCAATGTACTACTCCAGACCATGAGCGTAAAGGTTGTAGATTCGAGCGAGTCAAGGATCAGTATCCCATTTGCCTTAATTTTAATGAGTTATTCACTTCCTTGAGTATTCCTGTCAGTCGCTCGGATTATTTGCTAAGAGATGGCTTCCTTTTTAAAGGAAGCAAGTTGTGCATTCCTAAGACCTCACTCCGAGATTTCCTGATCTGGGAATTGCATGTTGGGGGAGTCGCAGGCTACTTCAGTTAAGACAAGACCATCACCCTCATTGAGGACCGATTCTTTTGGCCAGGTCTAAAGAGGGATGTTGCTAGAGTTGTGAGTCAATGTAGGACATGCCAAACTCCCAAACAACAGAAACAGAACACCGGCTTGTACACTCCCTTTCCCGTGCCCTATGCCCCATGGCCCATGGCAAGACCTTAGCATTGATTTTGTGCTTGATCTACCAAAAACCTAGAGAGGCCATAATTCTATCTATGTGATTGTAGACCACTTCTCGAAGATGGTGCACTTCATTCCATGTTCCAAAACCTCTGATGCATCAATAGTGGCCAAACTTTTTTTTAATGAAGTTGTCAAATACCATGAACTGCCCCTAACCATAGTGTCCAATAGGGATTTTAAGTTCACCAGCCACTTTTGGAGGACCCTATGGCGGATGATGGGTATTAAACATTGTTTCTCCTCAGGCTTCCATCCTCAAACTGATGGTTAAACTGAGGTTGTCAATAGGAGTCTAGGGAACTTGTCATATTGCCTTATAGGAGAGTACCTTACCAGTTGGGATAAAGTCCTTACCCAATCCGAGTTCGCATATAATAGTTCTAAAAACCGAATCACTGGTCTGTCACCCTTTGAGACCTATTTAGGGGGTGTTTGGTTCGGTAAATCTTTGGGATGACATTCTTTAGAATGATAATTCTTAATTTTTGGAGTTGTTTGGTTCCACTAGGATGACCCTCATAAGTGAGCACCCTACTTCCCATGAATGACCATATTACAAAGGATGTGTTCCAAATTTGAGTTTACCTCAACACTTAAACTCAGATTTGAGCAACCTTTTTACCACCTAGTATAAAAGGAGAAAGCAGAAAAAAGTTCTCTATGGAAGCCAATATCTCAACCCGCGAGAAACATGTACTAGCCTCAAGGCAACCAAACGATTTTTCAGAAAGAAACATAATTCAAAAGAATGTCTATCAAAAGATTGACATTCATATCTGATACATACACCATTTGATTTACCTAACCAAACACCCCCTTAGGGTACCAACCCCGAACACTCATAGACCTTGTCCCTATTGTATCCAGCTCTAGAACTTCCCTATTAGTAGAATTCTTTGCACAACACATACATGATTTACATGCAGATATAAGACGACAGATAACACTAAGCAATGATTAATATAAGTCCAAGGCAAATGTGCATCGGCAACTACAAGAATTTCAAGAGGGAGATATGGTGATGGTCAAAATCAAACTACAGCGATTTGTCAAAGGGAAAGCGAGCAAACTCCATGCTCGTAGTGCTGGTCCTTTTAAGGTTCTTAAACGAGCGGGTGCCAATGTTTATGTCCTTAATTTTCCATCCAACATGGGAATTGGCAATGTTTTTTATGTAGAGGATCTTATCCCCTTCCATAATATGCCTATTGTTGTTTCCTTTTACCAAAATGACCTCGAAGACTTTCCTTTTGTACTTAATGACACTGTTGACCACACCCCTTCCCTTCCTCCTACCTCTTTACCACATGTATCTAAAATTGCTAAGAGAGCTGAAGAAGTTGAGAACATCCTTGACGAAAAAATTGTCTACAAAAAGGGGGTTGACAAAAGTTCTTGGTCAAATGGAGAGGACGCCCCAAGATTGACAGTACGTGGATCACTATTGAGGGGCTTCAGAAGCTTAACCCGGACATGCTTGCGTATTACATGAGTCTTAATTCATGGGTGGTGAATTCTTCCAAGCCGGGGAGAGTTGATGGGGACATCAGTCCAAGTTATCAAATCTATCAAAGAAGGCATCGCAGAAGACTTCCCAACTTGGACTCTATTTGGCTGGATGGTTGAGGATCAGCATGGGGCCCACCTTGGAGAGTCATGCAAGGACTCCTCAATTCTGATTTCTCTGGACAGCTTCATATGGGCCCCACTTGAGCACTCAACGCAAGAGAAAACTGCTAGCCTTATTGTTTCCTTTTATAGGAAAGTAAATTTGCTTCTTTTTTTTTACTTATATGACTCTTTATTTCCTAAAACATTAGATTACATTAGGACTTTTTACTTACTTTCCTACGCTATTAGATTTTGATTAGGATTTCTTTGGCTTTTATTATCCATTGAATTGTAAGGCCTACGGCCAGAATTAGTTAATGGAAAAAAATAAAGACAACAATGTTGCGCAAGAAGTTCTCTCCCCCTCCATCGTGAAGCTTATTCCCCCCCCCCCAATCGTGAGTGGTAACTTCTTCCCTCCTCTCTCGGCAATAAGGTAACTCTTCTCTTCCCTTCTTCTTCTTCTTCTTCCCTCATTCTCGATATTCTTCTCCCTCCCTTTATCTTTATTTTTCGGTGTTGCTATTACAACAGAAAGAGCCCTATCCACCACCCACAGTTTCAGTTGCATGCTTCCTAATCCCTGTTTTAGGAGTTGTTTTTTTGCTGCTACTTTATTTCTTGATGAACCTTTGCATTAAGGATATTTCTGATTTTGATTATTGGCTGCGAATTTAAGGACTAGGTTAGTAATTGCTGCTGTCGGAATGTTGAAAGTACATGCACCCATTTGATATCTCGCTGCCCCATGTTCCTCAATTGCAATCTATTAAGTTGGTGTAATTGCTTAGGATTATATTGCTTATTTCTGCAGTAATTTTCTAGTTTTAAAACTACGTATAATTCATGTATACTGCTGTCATCCCTTTACTTTCAACCCCTGCCTAAGTTTCACACGATAATATAACCAACCTAGTCTGCCTATATAGGGACCCTAGTTTCTAGGTTCCCCCCTACATCAGTTCCCTTCTCTCTTCCAACCGATTATCTGCAACTCTACAGAAATGCCATTTGAACTGATGTTCGTCGGTAGTATGGGGCCAGAAACCGCCTTCCCAGTCACCAAGGACAACTCCTCCCATATAACTGCCGTCCTCCCCATTTAGTTTTCTGAAACCTTATGTTTTACCCCTCAAAGTGACGATGCCCTAATTTGGATGGTGGAGGTTGACCCCTGGTTCTTGCCCTAAATGTAAGGGCTTCTGATGAGTAAACATTTTCTAAACGAACCGGACCGGATAATATCCGTAATCCATTTAAAAAATCAATTCGAATTCCATACCATTCTACATATCTGGCCGGATAAATGGATCGAATTCGGAGAGCGGATTAATAAACGAATTTGAATTCGGATAGTGCCCTATTCGCATTCAATCCATTTACATCCCTACATGGACCCAATAGTTCATTGAGGCCCCAGTAACAAAGATAACACACTTTCCTTCTGGCCTCTTAATGGCCTTTCGGAATCAACCCACAAATGCAAGCAACGGAATTCAAGACATCGTACCCCCAACAGTTTTTTCCTCTTTTCATAACACAATCTTTGACTTACCCAAAAAAAAAAAAAAAAGGGAAGTGGACGAAAAGAATATTAGGAAATTTGCCAAATTGTCCAACAAGTTTTCAAAATGACTATCCTCATGAATGGCACTGCAACTGCCAATCTCCACGATTGGAGTACAGAGGGAATAAAATGAACCAGAGATTTGATCAAAGTGACAAGAATAAGTCACTAATTGGTTTAGAACAAAAAGAAACAAATGATGAACACAAAACCTAACGATTGAATGTCCAAAAGCATGGATTTAATGGAAGACAAGAATAAGCCTATTTCATTGTGCATACAATTTTTCATGATATGAACTGGTGCCACAGCCATCCCCCAGTTAATGGAAGAAAAAGTGGTCTATAACCTCTCAAGGGTTGCAACTCAAGTAAGAATCTCCATATGCCTTATGAAATCCCTGATGTGTCAATGATGAATTCCCTTCTTTTCAATGGGATATGGAGCCATGATGGGTGATAATAACGTAAAAATTAACGCAGGAAGCATTTCTTTTTGGAAGTCAGAATATCTGGCAATGAAGAATGAATTAACCTGTTCTAAGAATACTCTAAAATATCAAGTTTCTCCTCTACACATTAGAATAAGAATGAATGGGTGAATCCTGCATTAGCTAACTTTTAACGCGAAAATATGAATGACGCCCACTTAACTAGCAGTTTATCTAGAGAGATGCTAATGAAAATGGGTAAGCTTCACCATGATATTCATACCATGCCATTTAGTGGTCGCATTATGAAGGTGTGCTTTATTGTTTTAGCCACTAAGTTTACACCTAGATAAAAAGAGGGATCAATTTAATACCTGCAGCTTCAAATATGTTTATGGCTAAAAGAATGAATTTACTATTGGCAACTGAATAGTGGCAAAGAATCCAATAACCAATTCCAGAAAGAAAACCCATTAAGATATAACTATATTCTGCTTGCTATTGGTACCTAAAGAAATATAATGACCCAACAGATTTTAGAGAAAAAAAAACCCCTTAGACTCAGATTTAAACCATTTTGTACTGTCATTTCAATTCAAACTAGGTCCAGAAGTCCACCTTCTTTGAGCTCCTAATCAACCAGGTAAACCACATTCCTAAGTTTTGACGAATTGGATTCTTTAAATTCTATTTTTCATCATTTTGATCTCGCTGACCTGATTGTAAGCCAAATTAAAGTAACTCGCCTCCTTGAGAGGAAAAAACATAAACAAGAGAACAGAAAATCGAACCTGTCCTCGCAATTTCATGGATAAAACACTGCCCTTCCTGACACGTTCCCATGGGAATGCAAAAAGCATCCGAAGCTTCACAACAAAGCTCTTCCATCCACTGATCTCCCTGAACTCAAATTCACCACTAGGATAATCATCCTTCGACCCTATCAAGCTTCCATTATCATCCACAGACTTGGCTTTTGATTCATCAGAAGCTTCCGCATCCTTCTGACTCTCTTCCTTAGTTTCAGAACTCGATTCAAAAGCTCGAACTGATAAGTCCCGGTGGTGAATTGAACCGGAGAAAGATTGTAAAAGAACTCGCCGTTTCGAGAGAGGGAACGCTATTTGCCGTTCGAAATCAATAAGATGAGATGAAAAATGAATGCATTGGATCGGAAATGGAGATTTCAATAGGATCGCAGAGAAGCTCCGGCGATGGAAAGCATTCAAATGCGAACTGCATAGAAGTTTCGACATGTCTCACCCTTTCTATCTCCAGGGGAGAACTGAGAATATTTGTTCCTTTGAAAAGCTCACTACACTAGAAATGGATGACGAAGAGACAAAGGATCTCTTTCCTCCACGTTGTCCAATGTCTTGCTCTATTACCTCGAATCTTGATGCTCGTTGGGGCTGTACGTGCTAGACTGAGAGGAAATGCCTACCCTGGCCCATCGAGTTCGGGCTGCCAAGCTTAGCAGTAGGGCCTGTCTACCCTTTTACTTTCCTGCCTTTGGACAATTGGAGGGTAATGGTGCGGATTCTTTGTTAGAGTTAAGGATAAAAAAGTTAAAATATCCTTTGCAGCGGTAATGCGGCGACCATCGAATAGCCGAGGCAATCTTGGGGTACGTGATTGGATGCTCTCTCGGTCATCTGATGCTTATCGCACAGTTGCATTCACTGCAAACAATAATCACTCAGGATAAAAGTGACATTTAACAAAAAATAAAAAAATGAAACGCATGGGTTTGAAATTGTTAAAATTAACCACCAAATCTTTTGTTACCACGTGGCTCCCATCCCCAGGCCCAAGACACGAAGGTTGGCTAACCCCCACTCCTATGAAACCAAAAAAAATTACCCCATTGGACTCTGAACCGGCATAGGAGCCACATCATTATGCAATGAGAGAACATTCTTTTCCCCTCAACTAAATTACCAAAATAATAGTTCATGCAAAACTACTCAAAACAAAGCCCCACCCTCACTTACCTACTTTTGTTAATATTTTTGCCCCTGACTTCTATCTTTCCTCTTTGTTCGTCATCTCAGCTTGGTATGAACAGAATGACGATGTAGTCGTTGCAGATGATGATGAAGAAAGAGGAAGAAGATGCCTCCACCATAGTTCCTTATGGCTTCTTGAGATAGGGGAAAAGTTCCTCGACCCCAGTTGTTTCAGCTTCTCCTCCCAAACCAAACATGCCGGAATCAATAGAAATGCATTAAAATTTTCAATTCACTTCCACAATCCCAATATAAGAATAATCAGAAAACATTCAAAAGAGCTAAAAAGAGAGCAAAAAGGAAAGAGATCTGGTTTCCGATTGTTTACTTTCTAAGCTGAACTCAAAGTAATGAAGGTCCAAACCCATCAGGTCCGTGCTAGCCAGCAAGGGCCCTCTCTTTAACGTACGACTTCACCGCCACAACAATCAAATTCCTCCTTGTCAATTCCGACGCATCACCACTTGATGAGCCAAATAGCGACCACTGAACCATATACACAACATGACAGTGTCCCTACAAATCATCCTGAGGGACCAACCTCTCAGGTTGCCCCTCAAAAGACCAACTTCACAGGTCACCCATCGAAAGATCGACCTCTCAAGTCAATCCCCTGATGAGATCACTCGATCCCGATGTACATGGAGACGATCCCGAGAATCAAGGGTTTTCCAGCTCATGATCTTATTGCTTTGAGCTAACATAAGGAATCTCCAAGAGATCTAAACTTGGACTCCTAGGCCCTAGCCTTGTAAGTTGTAAGGCAACTTGTCTAAATGGGACTTTCCCAAGAGATCTTCTACCAGAATTAAACAACTTAGCAAACAAGGTACTCCCCAAGAGCTGCTTAGCACTCATCGATGGCCTACAAATTCCAAGATAAACCCCGAGAAAAATGGGATCAATTTTATATTTTTTTTACTAGGAATTATCTATTGTGAGATTTTGTTGTTTTAGGCATAAGAGAGTCTCTCATTGGGATAGCCCAACTTTCCCTTGTCCGTTCTTCTATGTAGGTCTAAGCACGGGAGAGTGTCAAGATGATTTTTGTCGTAACACCACCTAAATAAGCTCCCAAGCTCCTCAATATCATCATGTTCAATAGCAACTTCGTCAACCTGACTGGCATCTCAAGTGAAATCTCCTAAATAAAGTAGCCCTGGGTCAGTATTTGGTCAGTGAATTCCCGTCCCAATCAAATGGAGTCACCCATGCAAAAGCGTTGCCTTGTTCCTCAATTTGCCTTATTGCTCAATTTCCTTGGCCCCTCCCGTTGTCTTCTACCCCTTTTCAGTGCCCACTCTACTGGGTTATTTACGTTTGATGTATGCCCATTAAACCTAATTTAATTTGCCTAAATTAATTATTACACTTTAAATCACATGTTTTTTGTGATTATTTCAATAATGTGCAATAGTCCACTTTTTTTTTTTTTGCTAACGACAGGTATTTAGGCCTTTGTCCTAACTAGTCTCGCGGGCCCATATTAATCCCACAACCGCATGGACCAGGTCATACCAGAGTTGAATAAGAACCATTCAACTTTCACTGAAAGCAATAAAGAGCACTAAACATCCCCGTGTGAGTGGCCCAATTTGCAATAGTCCACATTTTACCATTATTTCTATAAATATGAATAGAACTAGATACTCTGTTCTAGGTTTGCCGCATTGTGTATTTATCCGATGGAGATTGGTATGAAAATATAAATGTGCATTTAATTGTGTTGAAAATTAATCTAATGAAAAATTTTTATTCCATTTATCATCGTTATATACACAAGGGAAATTTCTGGTAGTTTCTTTACCAGTACCTAAGAAACACTTACTTTGTGTATATTTCATGCAATCAAGGTGACTCAATGGTTGATGTTTATCAACAGTATTGACTATATATCGGATACTCGTTGTGTGGGCTATACACGTGATCCTCAATAGGGTTTTCACACCTGGTGAAAGTTGTTAAACTATGATTGGTTAGAATCCAAGGCATCGATAATATTATATGTAATATAATTATTTGAAAGAAGTCTCAATATTTTTTGTCCATCATAGATTCCAAAACTTCTTGTTTAATTAACAATGCACTTGCTTAATTGGCATATATTTTTATTCTATACTTGTGAGTGTGCATTGATAAATTGTAATGAAAATATATACCTGAAGGGGTTTTCAAGTTACAGTACTATATATATGCATAGATTCCCTTCTTGATTCGTCTTATGTTTCGCTTTTTATCTTCCTTTCTCTCTATTGTCTCCCTCAAAAAAAAAATCTTCTCAACATACTCTCTCTTCCTCTTTCTCTCTCTGCTTCCTAGTCTATTTAAGGTACCTTCTCTTTCTCAATGACTCTTGGTTTTAGCTTAATTTTTTTCTTTTATTTTCTATGCATAGGTTTGTTCTGTGTGATTTAATCTCCTAGTAGATATAACTTACCTACAACTGTAGAGTAGATGGTAGTTTATTGATCTATGGCTGTAATTTTATTTGGTTCTTTGTTTCTAATTCTTTTAATAAAGAATTCTACAAATTTTGTGAACTTTGACTAGTGGATATCTTCATTTGTCTGTACACACACTCGAAAAAGAGCAGTAGGGCATATCTTGTATCAAGATCTATATTCCACTGGCTACAGTAGTTCCTCTAATTTATTTTTTACTATTTTTTGTAAAGGCCATAGAGATTAGTCCTTTCTTGACATTGTTAAAAGGAATTTCTCTCTATTAATTTGGATGAGGTGCCTACCTCTTTGTTTTCAAGTTCAAAGCATATATATGAGTTGTTTTGACTAAATTTAAATTGTTGGAGAATTTTCTTAGACATCTCTCTATTAATTGACTAATATTTCTGTCATTATGGTAATTTTGAGTTCTTTCCAATGAGAGCGTCTACCAAGAGAGCGGATCAGGTTCACGTATGAGAATGTATGAGAACGATCCTGATCCGTAGATTTAGAATCAATTTTCTCTCTCTTCATTTAATAGATTCTAAATCTATGAACCAGGGATGTACAAGAATGTTCTCGCACGTGAACCTGATCCGTTCACATCTACCAATGACGGACTATTGAGCGATATATGATTAACACATGGCATAGAGCAATCCAACAGTTAAGAGAGACCCTAACCAAAAACCCTCTCTCTCTCTCTCTCTCTCTCTCTCCTGCCAATGATGTCTGCCACCCTTCAACTGTCTCCCTCCTCCTTGCTGGTCCCACGAAGTAATCGTAGCCTCATCGAATCTTACCATGATAAGTGGTACTTCATCTGTTGCGGCAATCTCAAGGCCACCCATTGGCAGGAGGTAGTAGATGCCATTGCTTACCATTGCCCCTTCGCCACCCCTTTTAAAACCTTCATCCAGTGTTGCCACAAGGTCCAGAAGCTACGCAAGCACTAACACCCTGAGAAGAAAAAAGCACTCTCCAATCTTGGCTGCTTCTACTTCTCTTGGGTCTACTTCTGCAAGATGGCTGCCATGGAGAAAGGCCCTTCTTCTTCTTCTACCCCTGCCCATTCTAATTCCACGTTGGGGATGATCGATCGCCTACTCAATTTGTTTTTAGCACATACATTGAACTAGATTTTGTCAAAGCTGGAACACAAAAAGAGTCCCCTTCCTGCAACTTTGCTACCAACAAAACCCCATATCCCTTGCCCCCACTCGTACCCCATCCTCCTGAGTCCTGCCTCACCCCTACTCCCTCCCTGTAAACCCCCTCTCTCACTCTTTCCCACCCCGACCCTTGCTACAGCAAAAACCCAATCTCCCATGCATTCACTCAGATCCCATCCTCCCGCCTCACCCTTGCTACCTCCCTGCAAACCACACTCTCGCTCCCTTTCTTGCTCTTACCCTTGGTGTTGACACTATCCCATCTCCCTATCCCCCACTCCTGTTCAGATCGTGATCTTTTCCAGTTCTTAGAAAGTGTAATTCGGTGCAATTCTGTTAGGAGATTTGGATAGCTGTCCCTAATGACATGGACAGTCCAGATCCAAAGCGAAGTTGTCAAAAATGAAGCAGATGTCCTCTCAGGTAATACCCGGTGTAGGTTTTCGGATCACTAACCCACAAGTAGAATTGTACCAAATTGCACTTTTTTAAAATTGGAGGGGACTACAATCTGGCTCCCTCCCAACCTGTCCTCCCCTCCCCACCTCACCTCACCTCACCTCAGTACGGATTTGGCTCGTCTCCAATTCTTCATCCACCAATTCTCCATCTACATGCGACATGTGTCATATTCTAATCCAACAGCTGTGGATCAAAACTATTTTTCTCCCAAAACAACACTAGTGCAGATGGAGTTGCGGTGTGCAAAATCCCTTGTTCATTAGGAGATCTCAAGTTCAAATTTCATTGCTGCCATTTTTTACCTACCAAAAAAAAAAAAAAAAAATCAGTAGTGCAAATGCAAAAAATCTGGATTTCCTAACTCAAAACCACTCTCAGTACAACCTGATCAAGTTTTGCCGAAGATCAACCATTCTTTTCGGAAAAAGTCATGGAGCTCATTCACGTGAAGGACTTTTTTTTTTTTTAATGGCACAAAACTGACAAAGACATTTCCGACGAGCTTAAAAATTTCATCTTCGAGGATCCGAAACACGAGTAGGAAAAAGCAACAGATTCTGGGTCTTACCAGCATTTAAGAACTCGTAGAAGAGAAGGTCGAGCTAGCGGAGGGCAGTGAGTTGCAAGTTGGTGAGCTTGCAGCGCCTTCTGCGGATGAACCCTTTTTGGTCGCTGAGAACAGACGAGGTTGGTTAGTTCCTTTGCTTGCTTGGAATTGGGTTCTTCCATGCAGATCACTTGTTTTAACATAAGGGGACATACAAAGAGGGGAAAGGAGGAGAGTGGTTTTGGGTTTCAACCGTTTGGTGGTTTTATGTTTTTATTTTTTATTTTTTGATAGATAGGGAGGGGAGGTAGATAACAGCCACGAGGCTTGAACTCAAGACTTCCTGGTGGGCATGGACTTTTGATCCACCACAACTCACAACTGTGCTAAGCAATTGTTGTTGGTTTGATGGTTTGGGGATAAGATTTTAAAGACCATTGGATCTTTTTAAGGATAGGTGTCGATCATTGATGAAGAATTGGTGAAAATTTGATAAATTCAAGAATTAGAGACGAGCCAAATCCTAGGTGTGTCAATTCTGAGCTTGCATCGGTAGGCCCAATCGAGCTTGACACGTTTACAGCCCGACTGTTTATTAAACGGGTGTTCATGGTGCAAGTAGCTAGCCCATCGGGCACCTGATCGAACCGACACGTTTATATGTCCGGCTTGAACCGACTCGTTGTAGTCCAACCTAGTCCGACCCCTTTAATACTACATAAAATTTTTATTTTCCCACTACTAGCAAGAAATAAATTAAGCTTTCTTACCCTTTGCTTTGTCATAGGATTTGATTTAATTAAGCTTTATTTTGTAAGTTGTAAATGTCATAATCTCTTCTTTTTCTTTGTAAGAACAACTATAATCTCATATCATTTCTCTTTTTTATTAAAGATTTACCTCACATATTTTTGGCATTCAACCCACTTAAGAAAAGAATTTTATGGTAGACACGTTTAAAGCCCGTTTAGAGCCCATTTAGACCCATTTAAGGAAGCCTAATTAAAGCCCGACATCGACCGGCCCGATTATAAACTACACCATGCCCCCCCAAGCTAGGCCCGTTTACTTAAACGAGCGTTCACAGTGCAAGGCTTTCAAGTGGTCAAACTCGATTAAGCCCGACCGAGACCGACCAGACCCGACCGGTTGACACCCCTACCAAATCCCCAAGCGCTGCTCCCGTTGAGAAAAAAAAATAAAGGATGATTAAC
Source organism: Macadamia integrifolia (assembly GCF_013358625.1). Lineage (NCBI taxonomy): Eukaryota > Viridiplantae > Streptophyta > Magnoliopsida > Proteales > Proteaceae > Macadamia > Macadamia integrifolia. The sequence continues at coordinate 18,752,636 of NC_056568.1, forward strand.
AGCATAAACAGTTAAATACCCTCTACATTTAATCAAACATTTATTTTGAATTGTTTAAGTTGGCTTTCAATCTGCCCATAGAAGAATACTGAGCCCATGGCACAAACTCAAGCATTTGAATCCAACAATATTAGAACAAAACCTTTTCAAAGAAGAAGACTTCAATGACAGAACCCTTTCAGCCAGTGTTTTGCTTTTTGAACGAAACAGAAGAACGAAATCAACCCAGAATCTTCAATCTAGAGAGGGTTTTGCTTGTTAAACGAAATAGAAAAACAAGATTGGGTTTCGAAGATGCTATTGAAAGCGGGAAGATGATGGGGGTATCATCGATTGGAACCAATTCTAATTTTGGCTGAGAATCGAAATATTCATGTCAAGATTCCCCTCAATTGGTGGTTATCAAATTCTAAGGCAAACGTTTGATTATGTTCCAAGAAACGTGTTTCTGAGCTTTTCTGTGCCATGAAACGGAAAAATGACTTTAAAAGCGTTTGATAAATTCATTTCGTTCTACTCTTTTTTAGATATGCAAACAGAAATTTATGACAATTTATGATACAATAAACGTGAATGGCGAAACATGTTATATTTGCTTCACTGTTTTTAGAAACAAGTTGAAACCAAACTATTGAGAAAATACAACTCGTTTATCAAACACTAAAAAATTCTTAAAGGTAGTTCTTAACGCCATTGTCAATGTTGTAGATCTCGATGTGAACGATGCGAAAAATAAATTTATTAAATACCAAAAAATTCATTCATATTCCCAAAAACATGAAAAATCATTATCAAACGATGCCTGGGTCTTGGAGTCGACCTTTGAAGCAAATGGCCATAAGCATGCAGTTCAATTGGCCACATCATTTACGCTTCTTAAGATAGTACACCATTCCACGGATCCCGCCTGGATCGGCGGCGAAACCCAAAGCTCTATAAAACCCCAAAACCCTAGGTTCCGAATACAAAGCAATATTACTAATTCCCTTCTGCAACAACTCCTCTAGCAACCTCTCCATCACCGCTTTCCCCAACCCTATACCTTGGAACGACGGATCCACCACCACATCCCATATAATGGCATTGAAGACGCCGTCGCCGGTGGCTCTTGCAAACGCCACTGGTCTCTGTGTCTTAGAGTACTCCATCCACAGCAGAGTATCTGTATTCTCCAACGCTACTCGAATCTTCTCCGGGTCTCGTCGAGGAAACCCAACTGCTACAAAGACTCGATTGAGGTGATCCAAGTTGAGACCTTCCATTGAGTGCTTGAGAAGGAAGCCTCTAGATTCTAATTCTTTGTCGGAGATTGAGAATTTCATCAATTTGGTTTTTGAAGATGATGGGATTTGAGAAGCGGAAGAAGCGGAAACTGTGAGTTTGAGGTTGTAGTTGTGGTTTTGGGATCTGAGGAGGTGAATGGATGAAGGTGGATGAGTGGAGGCGATGCCATGGAGAAGCATTCCTCTTTTTGATCTCAGGAAGAGAGATGGATGAACCTCACCTTCACATCCTCATGAAGGAGATGGGTTTCTTTGCTTCTCTGCTGCATCACATCTTGAGAATTTGTGGCTCTGGTGGATCATTGGAAACCTGTGGTTGGTACTCTTGTGGGGGTTGGAGTATACGAGAAGGGATCAGGCATGGTTTCAAGTTTTGGTATCCTATCGCCCTATGGTTTCAATGCATCGTACCAGCCATATCATAATGGTATCGGTTGAGACCGATCCCCGATCCCTCGTCAATCTGGTTCAATTACCCCTATGTTTTAGAGGTAAAACAGTAAAAAAAAATATATATATATATATACTTTTTCTGAAAGCAAAAGGTAAATCCATAAAAGTGAATACGTATCAATCCTCTCTGATACCGATTTGGATCGGTATCAACATAGAGCTAGAGACTGATCCTCTCTGATACCGATTTGGATCGGTATCAACATAGAGCTAGAGACCAATACCAATACTGAAACAGAACTAAATCCACTGGATCAAGAGGTTCACGTAGGAGATCATTCCTAATCCGTGGATATGGAATTCATTTTCTCTCTCTTTATTTAATAGATTCTAAACCTACATATCAAGAATGTATGAGATTGTTCTCTTACGTAAACCTGATATGGATTCAGAGTGGACAACTATCGTCGATGCATACTTTGTCGACTAATCCTTCCTAATTCACACATTTGTTGAAAAAATTTCTTTTGTAACTCCTTACATAAGGATTCAGAATATACCCGTCCCTGCATACACAAGCAAATTATTGAGAAAACTCCAAAATGGAATTTTCTTCAGACCAATCTTTTTTTTCTTTTTTTTTCTCCTTATCATTTACGAAAGACAACAAAATTTCAGGATAACGAACATTATCTGAAATTTCTCTTAGATTTGATCCCATAGCCGATGATGGAACTAGAATTATCCAAACAACATCTGCAGGTTGAGGGTAACGCCACACCTACCTTTTGTAGATTAGAGTCGACTAGGATCTGATAGTTAATGGCTTTCCACTTTTTTATCGAAATTATGGTTGGTAAAGCTTTCACTAACTAAGACACTTTCTTCGCTTAGAGGTGAACAAACTAATCAAGAAGAGGATTGAAAGAAGACGAGGACGAGAACTTACTGAAATGGCAAGAGATAAGGTTGAAGGATACTAAAAGAAAGAGACTTGAGGAAACCTAGCAAATGGAAATGTGTCTAGGGTTCAACTTTGGCCAACCTTAGCTTATACAGACCGGTTCAGTTCAATATTTTCAATCTCAATTTAGGCTTGGGCTTTGTGTTGTTGGATGTTGAGCCAATGCTATAGATGTGCCCATGGGCTGATCGTTGAGCCTTTCTTAATTTAAGCTGGTCCAATCAAAACCCAGCCCCGGAATGTAGGGATGCCCTTAATTTTAAATTGTCTATTGCTTCCGTGGCTGCTTCTATCTAAGGGTGTCAATTGGTTTGATGTTGATAGTTTGGTGTTGATTATGCGATATGATTCAAGGTTGAGAAAGCATAAACCTAAACCATATCATACTAGGAATAAGAACCAAATTTCAAAATCGAAACTATACTATTTTGGTTTGATTTGATTCGGTTTCAATTTCTTATTGGTTTTGAGACCTATTTTTTACTGCACAAGAATCAAGTGAAGTTTAAAACCCCCATCCCACCCACCCAAAAAAAAAAGAAAAAATGGAAGAAGAAAGAAAGAACAAAGAAAAGTTAAGAAAAAAGAGAAGAGAGTGGAGTGATGATTTTCAAAACATAAAGAGTTGAGGAATGGAGTGGAGGGAGGGATTAAAAAAGAGTGCGTTGTGGCCTCGTGGATTATATAATTGTAGGCATGCCATCAACTTTTGATAACTTAGCTAGCGTTATATATCAATCTTAGGATTGGAGACTCTGGATAAAAGAGGGTAAGGGGGTCTTTCTAAAGGGGAGGATAGAGGGTGACACACGCTGACACCTTGTGTAAGGATATCAATTGGTTTGGTTTTAGTTATTCGGTTCGGGCATTGTACAACCAAAATTGAACCATGAATAGGAACACATTTTAGAAACCAAAACTGAATCAACTTGGTTTGGCTTGATTTCAGTTTTTATTTGGTTTCATATTAAGTTTAGGTCCTATTAAGGTGTTTGAGCAAACTTTTTACATCTTCACTAAAAAAAAAAACTCCTTATCTGTTATAGTCATGATCCATCAAACTTTTATCAAACATTAAAAGGAATATAATTTATCATCTACACTTATTGAAATAGTAAAACTGAATATAATTTTACTCAGTTTGAAAATAGGTACTTCGATTCGATTCAACGGTTTTAGTCATGAAACGAGATTACCAAACCAAGAAAAAGTTCTAGGTTTCGAAACCCTCAGTTTGGTTTGATTTTTAATGGTTGTTTTTTATTTTAGCCTTTGGTTTCAAATTGACACCCTTACCCTAGCAGTGTGCCTAACTTTTTTCCCTGTTGTATAATGTAGGAAAAATTAACTCTGTCTGGGAGCACAACCTATGGTACTGTTTTCATGAGTCTATCTCTCTCCTCTCTCAATGAAATTACATATCTACGCCTTTTGTTGTGGAAAGAAAGAGAGAGACTTAGGAGGCTGCATAGAAAACTTCCCTATTATATGTATATGTATATTCTTGGTCTGGTTTGAAAATAGAGAATTCAGTACAATTTTTATATTGAACAATTTTACCTTAGAAACCAAGACTGTATCAAGGAAGATTTCTTTTCTAGATATCAAAATTATACTAATTCTTCTTCGATTTGATTTAATATGATTTTAAACTATGGATTTCAATTTCATTCAATTTTGATTCCGAATTTATACTCTTACTTCTACTATTTTTTTTGTTTTGTGGTTGAAAAATCTTGTTAAGCTCTATGTCTTTAGTGGTTAGCATTTCATTTCTCATACAATTACATAAAGTAATGGCATGAAAAACGTCATCTAATGTCAAAAGTTTTACTATAATACATGTATTTCTTATAATAAATAAATATTTGTGATAGTTAATTGTAGCATTAAGAATAACTGTCAGCCAGAAGTCAATGGAGGCAAAACCATTGATGGAATGCTTTGCCCGCCAATTACCAGAGATTGGGTCAATTCATATACGCCAATCACTTCATTCCATGCATGATCTTCATTGCGGATATAAATACTATGATTACTTTTATTATTATTATTATTATTATTATGATTATTATTATTATTATTTTAAGATTACAGAATTGAACAATTGATTTTCTACTTTTGAAATTTTTTTTTTTTTTTTTGGTAATTATGATAACAGATTAGAATTATTCACCTCATCCTTTTGAAATTGACTACCAATGAATAATGGAAATTTTATAATCCAAATTCTTCAATAAGGTTGTAATCACCGAACAGGTAAGGGGCTGGCATGCCATGCTATAGTTTGAAATTAGAATGTTCTACGACAAATGAAAGGAAAAAATAAATATATATATATATATATATTTTTTTTTTTTTGAAACCGAAGACAAACCGAAATCAAACCGCACCGAAACCGAAACCGAAACCGAAACCGAAATTTCCTTATTGGTTCGGTTTCGGTTTCAGCTTTCCCACACCGAAACCGACTCAACCCGGACTGAAACCAAGCCAGACCGACCGATTGACACCCCTACAAATATATATCCGTCTTCTTTAGAAAACTTAAGCATAAATTAAGGTCATTTTTTTTTTTTTTTTGATACAATTAAGGCCATGTTTGCTTGTGTATAAGTTGGTCGGAAAATTTCTTATCAATTCATCATTGTCATTGGATATATCCTACTTAAAATGTGAATAAAATCAAATAATCATAATAAAAATAAATCAAAGGACAAATTTTATCGGACATGCCATTCAGTTAGAAATATAAATGTGGGAATTCTTATAGAACACACAACAGCATGTAGGTGCCATTTTGTGTGTGTGTGTGGGGGGGGGATATAGGTGCTAATTATTAACTCAATCTTTATACTTCAACACAATATTTATAATCTAATGATATATCAAGTTTTACCATTTTTTTAGGGTAATTTACAACGCCACCCCTTGGAGAATGCTAGTATTATAGAGATACCCTCTCTCTTTCAGTAAATTAGACTTAGACCCCCTGCCATCAGTTAGTGTTACAGAATATACTAAGAATGTTGAAGCAATTCATTTTTTTTTTTTTCTAAATACCATTTTGCCTTTAAAAATAAAAGAGTACCGAAATTACCCTCATTAGCTTTAGTCTCCAAATCTATTGAGGAAATAAACCTAACTCACTCTCACTTCATAACGGGTCACGCGAGTTAGTAATAAATACCTAAAACCACCGGAGGAGGCAGAGGAGGTGGCACCACTAGTGGCGATGGCAGAGTTGTGGAAGTTTTCTGAGGATATCTGCATTGGACGACTTGGTTAAGGGCTTGGAAGACTTCGACAAGGAGAATTGAAGGGAGGTTCTTCTCCTTACGCTCGTGCTTCTCCATTTTCCTGTACGAAGGGGAGTCATTTGAACCGTCGGATCGAGCCTCATACTCACAGACCTTTTTGTAGTCAGGAAATAGGTTATCCCACTTGTCGTTACACTGGCTCTGGCTACGGTGACAACTATGGTTCCAGCAGTAGTTCTCGACCCACTTCCACTGGAGCTTGGTGGTCCGTCACAGCTAAAATTTTCCGTAGGTGAACGGAGGGAGTGATAGATGGAAATGGGATTAATGGGATGATATGGATTTGAATTAGCTGAAAAGTAAATTGCAAAAAACATAGAGAGAGAGAGAGAGAGAGAGAGAGAGAGAGAGAGAGAGAGAGTTATTCCACCAGAACTTGTCAAATTGTTCTCAACTATGGAGAACACGAGGAATTTGCCGAAAGGATTGTAAGTGTTTCTGCTATTGGTGGTGGATGAGAAGAAAGTACGAGGGATGAGGTTGCCGTCGGAGACGACATGCAGGACCCGAGGATTCCATTCAGATCGATTGTGAATGGCTTTGTGGAGGCCATCATCTCCGATGAGTGGTGATTCTGCTTGCCTGGTTCAATCGATTTCTCAACTCTAGTGACGATTGCCCAATATACAAAGAGGGTTCGAGGTTTGGTGGAGGAAGGCTTTCTAGAAACGTAATGGGGTACTTGATTGGCCTCCACAACTCCGAATTACCGTTGCCTCTTCCAACCACTTGTGAAGAACGTAAAAACGAAAAAAACAAACTCCCAACTTCTCCTTCCACCTTCCTTCCTCCTTCCACTTCTGGGTTAAAAATTGAGAATCCCTGGTTTCAGGTTAGAGATTGAATGAAATTGACAACTAGGTTTCATTTGGTTGCGTGTGATCTGAAAAGTGTTCAGAAATGGAGGATTGATTGTTCAGTGGAACAAAAATTTGGGATTGGAGATCTGTAAGTTGGAACTAATCAAGTCTAAACTGCTGTGAGAAGTGTGAGATTTGCTTGTAAGGATTCATTTCTTTTATTAATGTCAAAAGACTTAAGATGGCAGCGATGAGAAGTGCACTATTCGCTGGTGACGACAGTAGGAGCACAACTCGCCAGCGAGAGAACTATCAATTCGGCTGGATCTCATCGGAATCACATATCGTAGGTAGGGAGAGAAGGAACGAAGGAGAGAAAGTGATAAAAGAGATAAGGGTGAATAAAGGGGTATTTTTGGTATAATAAGAGAAGAGTGTTTTACTTATAAGGGCTAAAGTATCATTTCATAGCATCACTTGACACTGAAAAATGATAGGGAGTCTGAATCTTATTTGGTAAAAGAGAGAGGGTGTCCCTATAATATTGGCATTCTCCAGGGGGTGGCGCTATATTTAAAGGGTAATTTATAGCGCCACCCCCTAGAGAATGTCACTATTAGAGAGACATCCCTGCATAATACCAAATTACACTCGTACCCCCTACTGTCAGTATCTGTTATGAAATATACCTTAAATACTGACATCAGCTGGTTTTTTTTTTAAATACCAAAATACCCTCATAATGAGTAAACTACCAAGTATGCCTTATCATTCGTCTTCTTCTTCCCCAAATCAAAGAACCAACCCCGTTCTGAAAGAGCATAGCAGAGCACTGGTGATGAGTGGCAACAAGAGTAACCTTATGGGGTAAAAGGGTATGAGTGTATGCGATGGGGTTAGGGTCAAGAGAAGGGGTATATCAAGTACTTTACATTTTATGAGATGAGATTGACTTTATATGTTTTAGACAAAAGTGTAAAAATATCAATTCAAATCCTCACTTAACAAAGACTGATGGTAAGGGGTACGAACGTAATTTGATATTATGCAGGGGTCTCTCTAATAGTGGCATTTTCTAGGGGGTGGCATTGTAAATTACCCTAATTTAAAAAGCCAACGAATGGTAATGATGCAAATCAAAGGTTTTAAAAGACGAAATATAATGGTTAAATTTTATATCTTTCAAATTGAAATATTTTAAAATTTTTACAGCTTCATATTAAATAAGGTTCTACCATAGTGTTTGCCTTGACTTTTTTTTTTGGTAGAATAGTGTTTGCCATGATTTAAATCACTACTGAATAACCATAATCCAATAAAAAATAAAAAAAAATGTTATAACATTATATTTGAACTTTATTCTTTTAATCATAACCTTTTTTTGGTTATTAGTGGTGTGATCTTATATCATATTATACTATGATACTTCCAATGATGGAAAATCCTACATGAATGACTATGATACAAATGAAAAGTTAAAGATAGTAAAAACATGATGTTAAACCATATCATCCAAATCAAAATATTTTTCACAGATTTAAAATGTGGGGCAGTTTTGTCATCTCATCATTATTTGTCAACATTTACTAACTCCATTTATACTGGAGGCAAATCAAACATACTTTTTAAAACTTTCATCACCTTTAACGTATAACCGTAAATGTTAGGAAATTTAGGTGTAATTTACCCTTTAAAATATAAGCATGAAACTCACTCTTAAAAATAAAAATTTAATAAGATAATAGCCTTCACTAGAGCTGCCTGTTAAGCAAGGAACTTGCTGATTGTATAGTTCATGACTAATTGAATATTATTGACTATTAATATAATTTTTTTTTTTACTGAAATTGTTTATATATATATACATGTTTAGATATATAAACACTTTTCCCCAGTTATTATATATGCTACAATACATTCCCTAATGCTACCCATTTTTTCTTATCATATGATATATTTAATTCTTTCAAATTATAAAACAAGAATCTAAAAGTTAATTAAGATTTTTTCTTGTTGGGTTCTTAGTAATTGAGTAATTTCAATGGTCAGTTTTGTTTGCCCCCCACCCCCTAAGAAACAAAGAAAAATGAAATATTTCTATAAAATGAAATATTTTTATTACTAAAGTTTCAATACTCCACTTTTTTTGGTGTGCTTCCCTCTATATACAATACTTTGTCTTCATCATCTTGTATATAAATTGCAAAAATTTATCTAGATGATAAATGTATTGTGTGCCTCAAAAGAAGTTCCTATATAAAGATTTGTTCTCCCTTGGGTTTTGGTTTTGAAGAACATTTTGTGGAAAAATGCTGGTTGCTTTCTCTTTATCTCATAGTAAGATGTGGAGAGAATTGAAGTGAAATGTAATGATTGATGTAGTGAATTAAAATTTGATTTTGAGTCTTATCATGGTCAAGTCTGAATCAAAACCTACTAGAGATTTTTCATTTTAATAGGTTTCATCAGTTGGAGATTTTGTGTTGATTTCAATTATATACTTAAATATTTCCTTTTTCCCCACTAGTTTTTCTGTCTGGTGGATATAGTTGCGACTAACTGATTTTACATTAGAAACTCGAAATTCTACTTTTTGTTGAAACTAAAAATTTTCAATTATTTCAACCAAAGTTTTCAAAATTTCTTGTTAATGGTAGTGCTTATTTATTGAGATTGGAGGTGGATTGTAAATCAATAAAATGAGGCAAAGAAATATTAATATTTTTCATAAGGTGAAGAAGGGAAAATTAAGAAGAAAAAAATTAAGAAAATTGTTTAGAAATATAGTTGTGACTTTTATTGATTTTTCAATAGAACCTCAGCAATTCAATTTCCTATTAAAACTAAAATATTTCAGTTATTTTAATCAAAGTCTTCAAAATTTCTTTGCCTCCATGTGGTCTGTTGTGTATAAGAATCAAAGAAAGAGAGTAGTTTGGATTTTGGTGAAGTAAAACATGAAATGAGTAAGACTTTAAAACCTAAAAACAGAAAATTTTTTTTTTTTTGGACAAAAGAAAAAAAAAATGCTTGGGCGAGTATGACTAGTCAAATCGTGCAATTAAAAATTGACCAAAAAAATAAAAAAAGCTGTTGTACGGGCCAAAACCGAAACCAAATCAATAACCCAAACAACCAATTAGTTTTGGGTTAAAACAAACTGTTTTGATTTGGGCTACTCATTCGGCTTAAGTTTTGACATGCTTATGACTTTATTTTCTCTTGAAGAACCCCATTTTTTTTTTTTGTATTTCTTTAGTAATTTCTTTGCCACATGATAAAGTGGGATTGGATGAAAAATTTATGAAAAAATTGACCTCATGACCTTTACTCACTTGTTAAGTTTCAGGCTTAGCAGAACTCGTCAAGTACCAAAACATAACATTAAAAAATTATTATCACGAAGAAGTTAGATATGTGGACCACAGAAAGAGTGCATGTATTTACACAAGAGTAAATGAATTGAGTTTTAGTATGAAATTTTACAAATTGTCAATCTACATCATTTCATTCATATCCAATTATCAAAATTACCAAGCCAACATTCTACATGAAAAAATTAGTCATACTCATCTATACAAATTTGTAGTGTCAGTTCAAAGATATATTTGCCATTTTAATATAATATTAAGTTTTAAAATACACATGACAACATAGTTGGTGAGAACAGAGATGGAAAAGGAAAGATAACCAAATACGAAAATAAAAATAAATTGTTTAAGAAAGGTAACATGTCAAATATAATTAATTATGAATACCTAAACATGAACACAAGAAAGTCTTCTTACTTATGCTGATTGATGTATGAGGTGTGCTTAGGGACACGAATTTAGGTATTAGTATCGCTAAACACTGATATCAATTTTAGATCAGATTGAATTAGCCATTTTTCCCATTGTTTTTTAAAGAAGTATATTTTTTTTTTACTGCTTTATCTTTGAAACGATATGAATAATGGATCTGAATTAGTCAGATATTAGTATCAAACTCAGTCATTACCGGAATGATATGACTAATTAGATTAATACATACAAATACTTAAAACCATGCTTAGAGACATTATTAGGCTTGAAATCCCGAGACATGGTGTATAGATCAATGAAACTTTTCATATTTTAAAGTCGTGATAAGGACACCATGATACCATCTCACACCATGAGGTCCACTCATACCAGCAATCCAGTTTTGACTTCAATTATTTTATTCTTAAAAAAAGGAAAGGGGTTCACATTAGGTGAATGTCACCAAGATTATTTTAGATTTTATAATTTTAAATGAAGTTTTCTTCTTTCCACGTCAGTGAAACAAATTTTTTTCATTTAATTTTTGAGAATTTTTTTTTTTTTTTTTGCATCGTGCAGTGTCATCGTGTAGTCATCAATGGCTATCAATAATTGTCCCCTTAATTACAAATAACCCATAATACCCATTGTTTCCATACCCCATGGACGCCATCGGAAGGCCTAAATCGAAATTGGACTACTGAAAAACTCATAATTTTATTTTTTCATCCTTGTTCTACTTCTCTTGGACATAACTTATATAAAGAAAATTTCAGAAAAAAAGAGGGGGAAGGGTGTGTGCAAGTGATTGCTACTTGGTCGTGTAGCTCGTTCATTAGTGTGGGGCTAGGGGTGTCAATATCTAAACTGGACCGGTTAAACTGGTCCGTATCAAAACTGATTAAACCCGATTCAAACCGAATTGGTGTCTTATTGGGTCGGTTTCGGTTTGTATTTTAAATTGAATTCGGTCTCGGTTTGGTTCGAGTTAGACCATTGGCCACCGGAAACGTCGAAAATGTGCACCAAAATTGGAATAGATCCAAACCGACCCGAGATAAAACCGAACTTAAAACTAACTACTACTCACGGACTAACTCACTAACCTAAGTGGGCCAACACTCACGTGGGCCAAGCCCAAGTGTCCAACACTAGCCCAAGTGCCCAACACAAAAATGTATCAACTCTCAACCTGTCGAAAGGCTTTTGAAGCCCTAATTTTTCAAAAGAATCAAAATCTAAGCAACTAAGCGAGTGAGTAGCAGTGGCCAGCGGCTATGGCTAACACCGCTAACCTGAAACTTGAAGTTGCAGCAGCTATGGATAATCTGAAACTTGAAGTTGAAAGTGAAGACTAAAGCCTTAATCACATACGCAGTTCACACTTCACACTACTCTGAAGTTTGAACCCAATTCGAAGCCTGCTGGTTGCCGATCGTCCCTCGACAGGTAAAACTCTTTTTTTTTTTTTTGATTGCACGGTTTGCACCTCGACAGCGATGATAGGGAAAGCCATAAAGCATTTGCTTTAATTGAGAACCAAAGCTTCCCTCCTCTAACAGCTGATTTGAGACCCCTGCAACCTTCAAGTTTTTTCTCTACAAATTTCAGCTCTTTCTCTAGTACTCTAGCCTCCAATATATCCTCTTTTGATTCAAGCTTCTCATCTTTTTTTGGCCCTTTTGTGAATAGAATATCTGAGTTGTTAACATGTGAATCTGAAGTTAGTCGTAAATGGTGATATAAAAGGACTGAAATGGGGTATCCGGGTATGCTTGTGAGGAGTTGGGTTGCATTAGTTGGATTTTAAAGAGGGTTTATCACCTAATTAAACCCTTCTAAATTTTCAATCTATTTGGTTGATCAAGTATTGAAATAAGATTCAAATTTCAGTCAATTTTATCCTTCCATATTTTATTTTTTAATCTTATTTCTGTTTTTTCAACTTCTTCAAATCTGAGTTTTTGAATCAAATTTTATGTTACCGATTTTTTGGAGTAAAGGATGATGGTTCATGCATGTTTTCTTCTTCTACCCTATTTTAGTGAATTATAAAAATATCATAGATGCATCCCAACAGTACCATGGTTAATGGTTTTCTTTGCGGAGCCTAGGAAAATTTTTAGAATGCGTATGCTAATATCTTTTTTTTTTTTAACTCAATGCAGTTCATACCTCATTTTAGATTATAGATTAGGCAGCATGCAATAGTGTATTATATAGGGCTAATTTAAGAAGGAAAGTGATTAAGATTTATAGAGGATCTCTTAATTAGGGCATATTCTTATTTGCTTCCAACTTAAAGAGGTCATTTTTGAATTTGTAATGCTTGATGTTCTTATTTTATTAACATGTCATATGTTTTCTTATTAATTATAGAAATGTCCATCAATTTAGAAGATGAGCCCGATTGTGGGTCAGATGCTGATGTTATATCTGATGATGGACCATATATTCCTAGAATTCCATCAACAGAACCTTCAAGTGTCGTAGCACTTGAAACAAATGAAACTACCAAAAGGAAAAAGAGTACAGTTTGGGATGAGTTCACAATCATTGATGGGAAGGGTTTTGATGATGGGAAGAACCAAGCTGAATGCAAAAGATGTAAGCAAGTTTATAAGGCTGATAGTAATATTAATGGAATTGGAAGTCTTAGGAGACATATTCTACATTGCCCAAAAAGGGAAAACAAAGAAAACACAAGCACCCAAATGATTTTGGGTGTAAATGAAGGGAAAGTGATGCTAAGAGACAAAAAAGTTGACCAAGATTTTGTGTGTGACCAAGTTACAAAGCTTATTATGAGACATGAGTTACCTTTAATTTTTGTTGAGTATGAGGAGTTCAGATAGTTAATTACATACATTTTTTCGGACTACACCCATATTGCTCGAAACACAAAAATGTTGGATATTTTGAGGTTATACAATTTGGAGTCCATTAGAATAAAAAATTTACTTAATTCATTTGCTGGGATGATTTCTTTGCAAGTGATTTGTGGACATCTATCACTAATGATGAATACATTGCTTTGACTGCCCATTCCATTGATAAGGATTAGGTGTTGCATAAGAAGTTATTGAAGTTTTGCATCATGCCATCTTCACACACTGGCATCCATATTTGTGAAATGGTTTCAAAAATCTTGTCTGACTGGGGTATTGATCGAAAATTGTTTTCAATTACTTTAGATAATGCCACAGCTAATTTCTGTTTGTTGACTTGCTGAAGAAAAATTTAAATTTGAAGAATGCTCTTTTATGTAGAGGATTACACTTTCATAATAGGTGTTGTGCACATATTCTCAATCTTATTCTACAAGATGGACTGAAATACATAGATGACTCTGTGGTGTTGGTGCGATCTAGTATGGCCTATGTGAAAGGATCACAAGCAAGGAAAGTAAAATTCTTGAAAATTTGTAAGCAATTGGGATTACAAAGTAGTAAGGGCTTACATGCTGATGTCTCCACAAGGTGGAATTCAACCTATCTCATGCTTGATTCTGTATTATTTTATTATAAAGCATTTGAGAACCTTGGACTAGTGGATGCCAACTTTAAAACTTGTCCTAGTTCTGAACAATGGTTGAAGATTAAGAGATTAACGAATTTTTTGTATCCCTTCTTCTATGCAATTACTGTTTTTCTTTCTGGTTCCAAGTATCCCACAGTAAATTTATATTTTGAAAATGTTTGAGAGATTCACAAAAGTTTATTACAAGAGGTATCACGTGGGCTCAACTTTATGAAGCCAATGACAGTGAAAATGAAGAAAAAATTTGACAAATATTGGAGTGAATATAGTCCAATTTTGGCCATTGCTTTGGTGTTTGATTCTCGATATAATCTTAGTTTTGTGACTTAGGCATTTTCTAAGCTTTGTAACCTAGACTTAAATGCATCTACTATGTGCAACAATGTGAGGAATTCTTTGTATCAATTGTTTAATGAATACAAGAGTATGCAACTAAGTGACTATGGTGTTCCTACACTTGTCCATTGTCCTGGGAGATCTAGAACAAGATTTGTAAGTAAATTTATATTCTGATAGTAATTTTGATTTATTTTTTAATACAAGTTTTCAACATTCATTGCTAATCTTATTAATGATTTATATTTCGGCTATTTCTCAATTTTCATAGGAATTTATGATATCCAAGCTTACTGAGGTGGATAATGGAAGTAAATCTCAATTGGATATATATCTAGATGAACCCAAAATCCCATTCAATGATAATGAATATGATGAGTATGATGTGTTGGCATTCTGGAAAGCAAATGGGTCAAGGTATCCAGATGTGGCTCGAATGGCTCGTGATGTCTTGGTTATACCAGTTTCCACAGTTGCTTCAGAGTCAGCTTTTAGCGTAGGGGCCATGTTATTGATAAATATCAGAGCAAAATCCTACCTACCAGTGTTGAAGCATTAATATGCCTTCGGGATTGGATGTTTGATATGACTTTAGAGGTAATTTTTCATTTAGAATATTTTTCATTTTTAATTGTCTTAATTAGTTGATTAGTGTCTTATTTTACTTTGTATATAGCTGAGCCTTTTGATGATCCCACTGACGTGGATAATGCACTTAGAAATGTGCTGGAACTATTGCACATTGAAAAGGAGAGAGGTGTAGTAGCTAGTTCTTCAGCTGGGCCTACTCCTAGAGAAGGATAAGTCCAATCATATTGAATAGGTATACCGTAGTTTACATTTGCATGTATTTCATAATTTATGTTTTGACAGTGTCATTATGTTGTCTTAAATATTCTCTCTTTTGGTTGTAGTTTCTTGGAATGGTAAGAGTGTAGGACACACTTGTGGTCTTAAGAGTAACTACTCAACACATCATTTTGGAGAACAAAGGGCTACAATATTTTAATGGAATATTGAAATATTTTGAGAAAGAAGATAGTCATTTGATATTTTGATGTAATATTAAATACTCTTTGAATGTTTTAGGTGAATGTTCTGTGATTTGTTTGATACTTTGACTATTTGCGTTAGTTATTAGCACACTATCTCTATTTTAGGTGGGTGATTCAGTGATTGAATCATTTTAATTTTTAGGTGGTCCGTGGTTGATTGAATGATTTGAATATTTGGTACTTTGATAGTTTAATACTTTATAGTTTGATGACTTGATGTTTTGATCTATGTTTTGTGCTTGATAAATTATTAGGTTTTCATGTATGAAAATTCATTTTTTCATGACTTGGTTTTTCATGTATGGGAATTCCTATTTACTGTTGGATACTTGAATTTTCATACTTTTACTGCCTTATTTAGTTGATCTTGTTCTGAAAGTCCCGCACTTAGTATATTATTTCCATTGTTGATGTATTTGTATGTAGAAAGAAAACGATTTCATGTTAGGCTCTTAAAAGTATTGGTTTCAGGTATTTCAGAGCTCTAATCGGTTTCATAAACTCAAGGGCCCTCATGTTTTGGATTATATTTGTCCACTAAATATTGATATGAATTCAATTACAAAATCATTGTTTTGTTCACCATAATTCAGAAATAGTTGTGTTTTAATTATATTTGTCCACCAAATATTGGTATACACTATATAGGCTCACAATGTCAAAAATAAATAAGGAAATCCTATGAACAGGTCCATACCGGCCCAAAGAGGTAGGACGAAGGATGAGTTCCAAAGGATGAAGTCATATCCACCCAACCTCCAAAGGATGAGGCCCGTGCTCATTTTTTTTTCAATTATCTGTTGGTTTCCTAATGGCTCCATACTGGTTTAAAAAACCGATCCAAACCGAAATGAACATGATAAATCCAAACCGGTACCAACCCCAATCCAAACCCAAATAGCACCAAATCCGACACCGGACCGAAACTGATAAATCCTTAATGGGGCGGTTTTGGTGTGATTTCAAAACTCACACCGAAACCGATGGCACTGGACCGAAATCACACCGACCCGGACCATTGACACCCCTATGTGGGGCCAACGAGCATGCCTACAGAGATATGAGTGAGAATTTTAACTTCATAAGGGGTGGGGCGGTAATTTTGCATGTCCTACGTGTAGACATAGGACCATGCGATTAGACAACTATGTTTTTAAGAAAAATAGAAGTTTAAAAAGCTTGAAAGGTAGCATGACCCTATAGTCAAACACATAAGGCCTTGAAATGAACACCCCACTCCCCTCATGAAAATTGGAAATCCCGTTCCTATTAATGCTTCTGGGCATATTCTCATTGGCCCTCATGTTGGCAAAGGAGGTGCATTACCTTTCGGGAAACCTAACTCATTGGGAAAATTAACTCTGTTCAGGAGTAGAACCTCTGAGCCAAAACACAGCATGTGACAAAATTAAAGCGAAAAATGTAACCCTATTAATTCTTCCAGCTAAACTTTTCTTAAAAAATACCAACTCCCAGCTCCCAAGTCGTGTACACCTGTTGTTTTTTTTGGTAATGAAAATAGGTTACTCTATGCTCGCGATCATAACCCGGGACCAGCCCGTTGACACGTTAAAACCTTGTGAGGTTTTGAATTATCTGGCAAAAATTTTAAAAGCCACGTGTCAGAACCCTATCGGACAGTGATTGACTAGTCTGCAAAGCGAATGACTAATTTGCAGATGTAGTTATTCTTAGTAGAAATCACGACTAGGGAGGAGGAGCCGAAGCGGGAAGAATAGGGAGAAGGTTTTCTAGACGGGCTTTTCCATTGTGGACTGGACGTGACTCCTGCGCTTGTAGATGTAATAGGCGTGAGCCGCGAAGGAAGAGAACTTTCCTATTGGTCAACCACTAATTTTGTCGAATTGTTTTTTCTTAGGTCTTGGAGGTCTCGCTGCTATTTAAATTGCTACAATCATTCATCTCTTGCAAAACCCATTTCTCTAATTCCTCTGGCAATCTTCTAGATTCTAATTACAGGTTGGGATTCTTTCTCTTTTCATTTGTTTTCTTCTGGGATTGAGTATTATCTTTCTAATTCTCTCTCTATATGTCTCATTATTTGATCTTTTGAGTTTTATATGAGAATTTGTGAGTTGCTTTATACTGGTTTTCAATCTATTGATGTTACCATCTTCGGATTTCTTTTTGTTGCAAATGGGTTGAAATTTCTCATCTGGGTTATGATATTGATGATGGTTCTCCTAAAAAAGTTCTATTTACATAAGTTTTACATATCAAGGATCACTCAGTTGTGGATATCGATGGTTTATTAGAGAATTCTTGCTGATGTTGTTTAAGAATCAGTGATTTTTCTTCTTACTGTTTAATTTAATAGTCTCTGTTTTGAATAACCAGTCGATTTGTAATCTAGAAATCATTGATTGATTGGTTCATGGGCTTGGCCTTTATTATTCTTCCCTTTCAATTTTAATTTAATTTGAAGATCCCCTTTTAGATTTATTCTGTTAGAGCTACCGAAGTATCTTGGACCAATGTGTTATGGCTTTTTTTTCCCCTTTTTTGAGTTTAATGGAAGAAGCAGAGTCCAATTGAAGGGAACAAAACATAATTTCAGTGGTTGACTCTTGACTATATATCACAAAAGTGCTGTGAATGGATCTAATCACACTGCTTGTTGTTTGATCAATGGTTATTACATTACGTCTACAAGCTTTCGGTATCTTGAATTACGAATTTACTCTTTAATATTATAAGAACAGAAAGTAGAATCATTTCCTTCTTTTTTCTTTTGTCTATTGTCTGGGTTTCTCAGGTATATGTCTTTTATATCAATGTCACTTGAGGAGTTCTGGATTACTATCTTGCCATCTACCACTGATAATCTCATACTTATCTAGCAGGGAACAAAATGGCTGACTCCTCAAAGCTGACAAGAATAGGCCTTGCGGGTCTTGCAGTCATGGGGCAAAATCTTGCCCTCAATATTGCTGAGAAAGGGTTCCCCATTTCTGTTTACAACAGGAGCACCATCAAAGTTGATGAGACTGTTGAAAGAGCCAAAAAAGAGGGAGATCTCCCTCTATTTGGCTTCCATGATCCTGAAGCCTTTGTTCAGTCAATCCAGAAACCTCGTGTCATCATCATGCTTGTTAAGGCTGGGGCCCCTGTTGACCAGACCATCAAAACCCTCTCTGTCTACCTGGAGAAAGGCGATTGTATCATTGATGGTGGTAATGAGTGGTATGAGAACACAGAGAGGAGAGCAAAAGCGATGGCTGAACTAGGTCTGCAATATTTAGGAATGGGAGTTTCAGGAGGTGAAGAAGGAGCCCGACATGGCCCCTCTTTGATGCCTGGAGGGTCCTTTGAAGCCTACAAGTCCATCGAGGATATCCTTCTCAAGGTGGCAGCACAGGTTCCTGACAGTGGTCCATGTGTTACCTATGTAGGCGAAGGAGGATCTGGTAATTTTGTAAAGATGGTGCACAATGGGATTGAATATGGTGATATGCAGTTGATTGCGGAGGCGTATGATGTTCTGAAATCAGTTGGAAAGCTTTCCAATGAGGAACTACACGAGGTTTTTTCAGAGTGGAACAAGGGGGAGCTTCTAAGCTTCTTGGTTGAGATCACTGCAGATATTTTCACAATTAAGGATGATAAGGCAGAGGGTCATTTGGTTGATAAGGTCTTGGACAAGACTGGAATGAAGGGTACTGGTAAATGGACTGTTCAGCAAGCTGCAGACCTATCAATTGCAGCTCCCACAATAGCAGCATCTTTGGATTCAAGGTTCCTCAGTGGAATGAAGGACGAAAGAGTTGAAGCTGCAAAGGTTTTCAAAGCAGCTGGTGTTGATGACATCTTTACTGATCAAGTTGTTGATAAGCAGCAACTGATTGATGACGTGAGGCAAGCTCTTTACGCAGCCAAGATTTGTAGCTACGCACAGGGGATGAATCTGATCCGTGCAAAGAGCATTGAGAAGGGCTGGGGCTTGAAGTTGGGGGAGCTGGCCAGAATATGGAAGGGGGGTTGTATCATCCGTGCTGTGTTCTTGGATCGTATCAAGAAGGCCTATGACAGGAACCCAGATCTTGCAAATCTTCTTGTCGACCCTGAGTTTGCGAAAGAAATTATTGAGCGACAATCTGCTTGGCGAAAAGTCGTCTCCCTTGCTATCAACTCTGGTATAAGCACTCCTGGTATGTCTGTTAGTCTTGCTTATTTCGATACTTACAGGAGGGCGAGGCTTCCAGCTAATTTAGTCCAAGCTCAAAGAGATTATTTTGGAGCTCACACCTACGAGAGGACTGATGTGTCAGGATCCTACCATACTGAATGGTTCAAGCTTGCGAATCAGTTAAAGCTGTAGACTTCATGCTCCTTGTCTTCAACTTGATCAAATTATGTCACTAAACCTAATAAGGTCCCATGGGAATGAGGAGTTGGGCAGGGATTACTTTTTGTTTTTGGTGGAATATCTGTTGAATTTGATAAATCAACTGCTGAATTGTTTGTATTTCTTTTTTATTGTATTTTTGTGTCTCTCCACGAGAAGATCCCCCTGCTTTTGGGATTCTGTTTTGAGGTTCCAATATAAACTCAAAATAAAAATGAATATGTAGAATCTTAATACCTCTGTCCATGTCATATTTGATTATGAAACTATTGCGAAAGCATTTTTTTGATCTAATTTTTGTCATGGGTCTCTCTTACATTATCCTGCTTGGTGGTTTCAACCCTTATTTGGCTTGTTTGGTGGTTTCGACCAATACTCTGCCAGTTGACATCGAAATTTGCCTTTTGTCCTTGTTACTGTTACAGAGATGTTTGCTAGGTCTTAACCTTTGTATCTGAACTCCACTTAAATCAGGTAATTGGCATTTTCCTTAATACTATTTTTCTTATATTTCTTCATCCTTATAATATCTGTAAATGATTAACTTTTTAAACTCACATTAAAAAAATTAATTTACAAGATTTCTTCCCCACTCCCCCCTCCCCCCTCCCACCTCCCACCTCCCACCTCCCACCTCCCACCTCTGATAACTATCCTTGTTAGGTAACTTATTTTCTTCATTGTGATAGAGCATGAGAATGTTTTCTTTTTTGTCATATTCGAGACCATGTTTGGTACCTGACATGAGAACATCTCTGTTGGACTGTTGATAATATGTTTCTTTGCATTGTAGATGCATTGTGTCTCAGTTATGCGTTAGTCGTGAGAATATGCCGAGGAATGTCTTGAGGCATAAAAAACTGATCTTTTTCCCTGTAGAAGTATGCTGAGACCTTTTCTAAATGAGCAGAATCTATGAAAAAGGCAGTCAGTACCATAGTTCTAGAGACCCTGTTACTAGGTATTGTAGGATTTGCATGTTCTTGTCAATTTTCATTTTATATTCACTTCTCCTTGTCCCATTGTTTCTGTTTGTTCTCTTGGGATTAGCCTGGCCTGTATTTTCAAGATGGTAATTCTCTCACCTAGCCTGATGTTTTTCACTACCCAAATCAGGATTGAGATCTTTAGTACCAAAGCTGAGGCCTTCTTCAAACTCATAACCCTGTCTACCTCAGCTAAATTCTAATATAATTTGGTTTTATGATTTTATTTCATTGGAAAAAAATGAACTTGAATTGGAAAATTTTGATTCTGACCAAGTCATTCACATTGAACAGTCTTTACATAATCTGCTGATATTTTATTTTTCAGCTTGGGTTCTTTATTGAAATGTTTTTATTCTACCAGTAACATGAACTCTATATGTAATGTTATGATCTTTTTTCAGAGATGCTCTCCCTCGTCCGTCTACCTCGTTAACCATTTGGGTCCTCCTATCGTAGAGATGATTCTTACGTCCCAATTGTTATGGTGTGGGAGATTTCTCACATTAGCCGCATAAAAGAACCTTCTTCCTTCTTGTTTTAAACCAATGCCATTTCCCTTTCTTTCCTTTTACTTGCAACCAAAGAGAGCCAATCAACATTTTTGAGTTCATTCTGAATGAAATGACACTCTGAAATGAAGAGAAAATCTCCCAAGAAGTAGGAGCTCTGAGACATGATCTTTTTTTTTTTCTGGATAGGTAATTTGTATGTATTAAGGAAAAAGGAAAAAAATAAAAATAAAAGTATAAATTAAGGCAACCCCTACAATCTTCTTTGGGCAGACCAAAAGAAAGGTTGAGAGGTTCATAAATTATACAGGACAAACCCTGTAACACAATTCATCTAATATAGAAAGAAAAGTTTTAACAATTAGGAAAAAATGTTATGAAAGGGTTAAGTAGCCCATTCATGAGAGCAAAGAAAGTATGAGACACTTTTCATGTGACGACTTTTCCACAGAAAGCTTCTCACTACTGGATGGATCAGGTTTCTAAAGACTTCAGGGCCACCGTCATCATTTGACTCTGAGACATGATCATGATGATGTTTTTGTTAGTGAAAGATCGAAAATTCTCTTGAGACTGATCGGATCTCTTGTAGACACCCAAAAGACCTCCACAATGAAGGCTAAAAGAGAAAGAGGACAAGAGGCACACACACAAGTCAAAGTGTTTTTCTATACTCACACCCATACCCCCATCCCAACCCCCCCCCCACCACACATGCACTTACACATGCATACATTCTCTCATTCTTGATCATGTGGGTCTATTGGCGTGGGAGATCGATCAACTACACTGACTGCGTCGTAAAACCTCCCCCTTCAATTTTTTTTGAACCTTGGTGAAATAGCTTAATTTGGATTGGTAGCCTGGGTAGTTTAGGGGACCCCAAGTTGACCTTATGTGATCTCTTGGGGGTTATGCTATGGCCTATTTGTTGTTGTATTCTTTCTCTTGTACCTTAGCAATCTTGGTCAATAAAATTTCTTTATTATGCATTAAGAAAGCTCCATTTTTTTTCTGGAAAAAACAAAGAAGCAAAAGAGAACATTTTCCCCAATTAAGTAGGATTTTACATCATTTTCTTAGGAAAAGGGAGTAGTAAACTTTATATGGATGAAAACTTTCATATAAAACATAATTTGCACTAAAAAATTTACAATGAGCCTTTCCATTAGACTAGAAATGGTGTGTTTCAAGGGAAATAAAGGGAAGGGTAGAGAAATAAATCAATATTAAAAATGAATCTTTTGTAATCATTACCTAATGTACCTATGTAATTATCTCCAAATAATTCCAAATTTGGGTTTAAAATTTTACTTTACATGGCAATCAAATCCTTTGGATGTGAAAAATAAAATAAAATTTGAATTTGAAGACAGACAAAGTTTTCCTTCACCCACAAAGAAGAGTCTCTTAATTCATGGATCCTGATGATTGGATGGAATTCTAGAATAGTTCCAAAGACATGTAGGACTTCATACACAATAAGGGGCAGATGGAATAATGATATCCCAATGGCTAGATTCTCTTCAACAATAATGAAAGAAAACCTTCGCCTTTGTATAATATTAAATATGTTGAGCTAAGAAATCCTGGAAGGCGAAATCCTAGCATGTGCATTAGCCATAGACTTTCGCCATGCAAAGGCGCACACCTTGGCAAAGTGTCAACCTCAGATCCAGTAGTCCAAAAATCAATTGTAATAGGGAACCCTACTACCTCTGGTAAGGGCAAGAGAATGTCATCGTGCCAATTAGATCAAGGAACCTAATCCAAGATAAACAATGAGAAACTTGCTACTTATTGATGTTGAAATCCGGTTTCCACTTCTGAAATGTCAATAGCTCTCCTTCAATCCGACAGGGACCTTGTTTCCATATCTTGGCCATATTAGTCACAAAATATAAAGCCACAACTTTGAATCTAGTTCTATAATGTGTTGACAAAATCCTGCAAATATTTCGTAGGAAGTGTAGAAACGCAACCCTAAAACGATGCAGAAGATTATGAAAAAACAAAACAAACAATGCACACGGATTTTACGAGGTTCGGCAAGGTTGCCTACGTCCCCGGTGAGATGAGATCCTGCTTCACTATCAATGGAGAATAGGGTTACAGCGCTCGTCCTCACATCTCTCAATATTGCTTGCATTAGAGAGAAAGAAACCCTCGCTACAAATATATAGCGGAAAAAACCTAATCCGGAAAGTACACAATTGCCCTTAAATAAAAAATTCGAGCGGGGGGCTGCGCCCCCCACACCCCCTGCTATGCAGGGGGCCTCCTGCCCCCTTGCAACCCCCATGGCCCGCTAATCGGCTAGCGGGACCACCGTCCTGCCTGTTTAGGTGCTGCAGCAGTACTCCCTGGATTAAACTGCGATGGAATACAATACATCATACACCAACAGGAAGGATGTGCAAGTTTAGCCTACTAATTAAAGATAATCGGTGCTTACTCGTGTATTTGTACTACCTCAGACATGCATAGAGGATTTGTCTAGTTGCGAATGAAATAACGAGAAGGGAAGTAAAATTAAATCATTGTCAAATAAAAAGGAACTTTTGTAATTATTATCCAACATTACTTTGTAACTATCTCCAAATCATTCCAATTTTGATTAAATTTTACTTTACTTTGCACTCAAATCCCTTAGATTTGAAAAAAAAAAAATCTGAAAAATATAATGGTTATAGAAAAAGGTTTTTTGAGCTGGGAAGGAATTCTAGCACCCTCTCTATATCTCCTCACATGAAATGACCTCTCCCTACAAGAAAAATGGGGCATTACCTACACTTAGGTAGAGAATATAGTAGCGATAAAAATCTAAGTACCTCATTCAGTGGTGATAAAAAAAAAATATATATATATATATAGCGTCAATATATATAAAATATCTGGAGTGGTAATATATTGCTGCCACTATATATAAGAATTCAACCATAATATATTATCGCCTGCATTTGGAGATATTTGGTAGTGATTATTATATACTGCTTCTGATTGATCCTAATTAAAATTTGGATAAAATTTATCGCAATGGAAGTGAATGTGATATTATATATTTAAAGCCAATAATATTTTACTGCTGTTATTTGTAAGGAGTTAGCATCGACATAATATTACCGCCTCTACAACAACAACAACAATCATAACCTTATCCCAACTTTACCGCTTCTAATTGATCCTAATTAAAAATAATAATGTTTTAACTATTTTTTTAGTCAAACGTGATGCTATATTGCTGCCATTTTTTTAAGTGAGTATTTAGCAGAAGTAACATATAACTGCCTCTATTTGGTAGTATTTGGCATAGTGGCGACTCCAGCACATTATCTCATCTCATTTCTCTTCAAGGATTGGAGATAAGTTGAAGTATAATCTCCCTCTTTTTTCCACCAACAGTGGTAGGGTAAAAAGGGATGGCTGCCACAACGGATGGCGTTGGTTCTCACAGTGGACCATATGGACAGGATGTCTAGTTTTGTCCCTAGTTGTGAACATTTTAAGACATAACAGTTGTGAACACTTTAGGACATAACCTCCTAACATCAATTACCATAATAAATAAATAAAAATCAGTTAATATTAAATAATCTTATTTGATTTTACAATTATAGATGGGCAAGAAATTCATTACTTGAGACTGATTCGTTTTTTGGGGACTCTCATGGAGTATGCTCATGCTCACCTTGAGTGTTTTATCATTAGGTCATTTCTAATATCTTTCTTTTAATTGTGCCTTATCATGGAGTATGCTTATGCTTCCTCAAGCATATTATTAACATAGCATGTATGAAGTAATTAGAACTTAATATGCTAGAGAAAGTGAGCATTTCATTTCTTTGGCCTCTTAAGGATGAGATTCAAGTTTGCAGTCTCATGATGGAGTCTCGGCGGTGTTCCATAAGACATGGGATTTTGTTCATAGGGAAGTGGTTGGTTTTGTTCATGAATTCTTTCACTTTAGCTCTTACCTTGCCTTTTGGTACTAACCACACTCTAATCACTTTCGTTTCCTAAAAAGGAAATTATTTTCAAGCGCTTGGCGCGAAAGTTTCAACCTTTCCTGCCAAATTTATATCTCCTTATTTAGCTACTATTTTTACAGGCAGGCAAATTTTGATAATATTTTAATTGCTTATGAATTAATTCACTATATTGAACATAGCAAAATAAAACACAAGGGTGGGCAGCTATTTAGACATGTCAAGAATATGATAGATTGGAATGGGGTTACATTAGGGCGCTATTTCAGTTTCTTGGTTTCTCTTAGCATTGGTGTGACTTCATTAGTGTTCTGATCTCTTCAGTCTCATACTTTATTAAGCTTAAGGGTTCTAGTTATAATTTCTTTGAGTCCTCTAGCCTAGGTGCATAAGACAAAGATACCCCTTAAGCCCCTATTTATTCTTACAATGGAGGAATTGTCTAAGCTTCTTTTATTGTTTAGTGACTTAAAGTTGTTTAAGGGTATTAAATTGTCAAGATCTAACCCTGAAATATCCCAATTATTGTTTTTTAGGCTCTCCAACATTTTGGCATTTCAGGGAATTCTAAATTTGTTTCAAGACCTTGCCAGTCAGAAGTTAAATTTTGAGAAGAATGAAATTTTCTCACGCAAAAACACTCCTCAGAATATAGGCAGCAAATATGCTCTCACATTAAGATGAAAGAAATTACTCTGACCAAATTTTACTAGGAGCTCCAATGTGTGTGTGTGTGTGTGAGAGAGAGAGAGGCAATAACTTAGGAACCTTTTCTTCTTGTTTTGATGCCTACTTTTGACTCTTAACCTATACAGATCTATCTTGTGTCTCCTTACTAAAACTAAAGCATCATTATGTTAGGTTCATTTGTTATCTTTCGAGATATGTTCTATTAGAAGTTTCTTTTCCATGGTTGGCTATCCGTGATCAGAGTAAAAAACTCATGATTACATGTTACTTTTGCAGGAAAGTCAAACAGTTGAGATTTGGGCTCATATTTGTAGGGAAACAAAATTAGAAACTGCGACTAGTTAATTTTCAGTATATATTATAGTGACTAATGCATCTCTTTAACACATCATGCCTCTCACAAAAGTTTTTAAGTACAAGACTGTCTCAATATACCTTTATAGATGTATTTATTGTCACTTGTATTTTAAAAATTATTTGAATGTGACTTATCATCACATGATTCGGGAGATCTGTTTGTCCTGTATGCTTTTTTTATATACAAATGAAATGACTGGATTTATCTCGAAACATAAAAATCTGTTATATCAGAAGGAAAAAAAATATATCATTAAAAATTATATTCTTGCTTCGGAGTGAATCAAATCAATTCATAAAAATGAGGCCAAGTGCATCCAATCTTTAAAGAACCATTTTTTGTTAAAGAAAGAAACAAGAAAAGAGAAAAGAAAAGGAACCCAAATATCCATTCTCTCTTATAATAAATTATAGGGTTATGAATCAAATTAAGTTTGTGTATTGCTGATTGATTCCTAAACTCCAATGGAACCAGTAAGAGAGAATTGAAGTTGAATGAATCTAGGAATATAGATCAACTACCCAAAATAGGAGTTATAATTAACCATAAATAAAGCACAAATCAAATGGAACTAAGAACCGATTAACTATATATGCTTTGTACTACTGATGAGATATCTCATGGTAAGAGAGGTGTATTTGTAAACTAAATAATGAAGAACACAAATAAAACAGACAACCCATGAACATCTATGTATGCATAGATATGATACATGACCCAACAATCACACATGGAGCATAGAGGACAGGCATATATGGATTATGGTCTAAGCTTGAACATTTGTAAGCTTTAATACATAAAAGAACAACTTACTACAGTATCTCAAGGAAATTTGAGGAAAATAAGAAACTTTCTCCTTACTATTTTCCCTTCTCTATCCAACTGGTTTTCCTTACCTTGACACCACTGTTGACAGAACTAGTAGCACTATTTGCCTGTTTCACAGCTTCTCTTCCTCTCACTTCATCCTCTTTTTTCTTCTCCTTCTTCTTCTGTCTGTAAGATTTGGTGTAAGAATAGCATGTGTGTTCATCCTCATCCTCTTCCTGATCATGATCATGCTTGAACTGAATCATGTCTTGACCACTCTCATACACATGTTCACCTTCACAATGGTTATTGGGACCAGTTGAGGCATCAGAAACCATGGAGTCATCACTGTCATCCTTTCCATCATCATCATCATCATCAGCAGCAGCAGCAGCATGGTCCTCATAATCATCTTCATGGTGCACAGGAGAAGCAACATATGTAGTCCATCCAGATTCACTGCTGCTCATGCATTCTTCTGTACCTCCAAAGAGTTGGGAAGAAGAATCCATTACTGTAGGTAGAGGGAAGAAAGAGAAACAACAGAAGGAGACCCAACAAACAAAGAGATTACAGAACTGAGAGTTCTTAAATAGGAAACCAAAGAGCTGTTTGTATTCTCTAAAGTCTAAACAACAGTTAATACTGATATCACCTTGGAAACCCAATTATGTCTTTTAGTATTTCTGAACCCTAGTCAACCAAAAGTAACCTTCAGAGAAAATAACATTTAGAGAGAGAAAGAGAGGAACCCATCTCACAATTTCAAAGATTATATAAAACCCACATTATTGAATAGGTAGAGTAAACTCTACCAGACTACCACCACCACCTGGATATCCTAACGCCATTAACTCTTTGGATTTTAGCTATTATATGCAAGAAAACAGAGAGGAACCCATCAGATTATTAAATTTTGATAGAAAAGGGTTGCTCACTTGCTCATTAGATTTCATATCTGAAATATACTATCTTTCTTTACTGCACTGTGTTTGTCATAAATATAAAAGCAGCTTTTAATGCTAAAAGAGAAGAGCCCACTCCACAGTATTCCACATGATGGAAAAATAGGGTAGAAGAAGGCTATTTCCTATTTCCTTTCCACTCTATCATTTTATCTCTTCCAAACTTTATATGTCATCAGCAAAATGCAACATTTTCCAATGAAGAAAAAATGTAGGGGAAGGCTTAACTGTGTTCTGGGCTCTTTCAAGTCTGATCTGATATCAGATCAGATCAAAGCTGGAGGAGATGGGGGTGGTGAGGCTGTCAAAAAATCTTTTCTGCTTCTTCTGAAATCTTTTGTCCTTCCTCTGTGTTGGTTGGTTGGCTTATTATATATCTACCTTCAAATTAAAAGTAGACTTATGTCTTTTGTTTCACTGGTAGGGAAAGAATATGGCATTTTCACAATAGATTTTATTTTATTTTTTAAATTTGACAATAAGAATGTTTATCATGATTACAATTATCACAAGACAACAATAAAAGTTACGGAGATAGCTAGCTGTAAAGTTGTTGTTTCCCAATCTTTACCTTATGGTGGACCTGTCAATGGATCATCGGATCATGATCTGGATTTTGGATATATCCACTTCCAATCTTAATCTGATTAAGAAGAGGGTGTGGGTTTTTCTTTTTCTAGGATGGGCAATCCAACTGGGATTGGCTAGATGTGAATCAGACATGGCAGTTCTAATTAAGTGGCATGTAGGACAATGAATTTAGTGCATGATATTGGATTAGGTATCGGTCATATCAGGAATTGACATGATACCAATATGGATCTGCACGTATTGGGCAGTTTTGCCCTTAATTTTCTTTAAAATAAATTAGGGTTTTTGGTTAAATTTATAGGTCATCGTATCGATCTTAAATTTATGATATGTATTGAAAGGTATCATATCGTATTGGAGATACACTAAAATATGCTAAAGATTAAAGATTAAAGATTAAAGTATTAATATTAGTCACCATATCGGCGTATTGGAGATACTTTAAACCATGGTTTTACCTCTGATATGCACCATTCCACCGATATGGGATCAACCAGTTAATGTCTTTTGATTAGCGACACCGATACAGATGATATACAAATGATTTGATATCGATACCTCAAATCATGTCCATAACCCAATAGAGAAATGGTAGGCCTCATTTTCATCCAGGTCATGATTCAACACATTGCTAATCGAGTAGTTTAGGTTGCATCAATTGGAGGGGAAAAAAATGGCAACCTTCTTTACTCATATACTGATCATGTGTTAAATTTGGGAGTGGTTTTCCTTCAGAGAAGTTTGGATGGTGTGTAAAGAGAATCGAGGAATAAAACAAAGGTATTATCAACTTTGTACAATAAGGGACATACATTTATAACTCTAAATATGTGGCTGAAGCCTACTCAATAGGTGTAATGAAACTTTCTCCATCAAATTTAGTCTAAAAGGACTTCTTTTCCCTTTTGCTATTTTTTCCTAGAAGGCAAGACAAATGGATGGTTAGAAGGGAATGAGTCAAATACATAACTAGCCATATGATGCAATGTGATTGGGAGATCACAAAATGAGCGTTGATGCACTGGAAGGGAGCGAGCCATGGGTGTTCTTATTGTTGCGGTCGTTGATATTGTTGTAAGAGTTGATGTTGCAGCAATAACATTGGTGTGCTAAGCCCACGCTCATCAAGAGGTCTCGAGCCTCTTGGCCATTACCTTCCCCCCTTTTTATAGAGTAGGTACTAATAAAAAAAAAAATGCTGGTGATTCTGAGAAATTAAACTGCTATCAATATGGACACTACTCTAGGTCTCTCATGATTTTTCCTTCCTATTTTCTCTCTCTTATTTTGTGCGTCTCTCTCTCCTCACTATCCCTGTCTAGCACCCCCGCGGCTTTGAGAGGATCTAAATCCACTATTATCTAATAATCTTAGTTGGTCAGATAGACCGTCCATAATGCTTAAATTGAGCCTATCTTCCTAATCTTATCATGTTTGCTAGGAGAGAAGATTTTCTATGTGAGTCATTTAGGTCCACTTGGTTAGAAGTGAAGTGAAGATTATAAAACAAGTAAAAAGAAAACAGATCGAAAATTTTCTATGTTGATCAGATAACTAATGGGAAGAGGTTAGGTATGCCACCGATTTACTTGAAACAAGCGATTCAACCAATGAGAGGGTTGAGATAGGAGGGGCATAGAGGACTTTTCCAAGAGAAAGGGGAGAGAGATAGATAAATATCTGGATATACTGGCAGCATACCCAACCTTTGACTAATTTTCATTCACTTTTCTACCAAATATATGCCATTAAATTTTTTTCTGCTTCCTCCTGCCTTATCTAAGTTGTGGACTCTACATATTTTTCATATCATTTTCCATCAATTCTATTTTCAACCAAACATTGAGTTGAAAGTTTCATTTTATATGTATTTTTTTCATGTCATTTTACTATTGTATATTTTATTTTACTTGACCTCACTCCTAAGTCCTAAACCAATCAATGCCTAAGAGAAGCTAATCTTTGTTTGAATAAAGTGGAGGAATGATTTAGCTATTTCAATTGATTGAACCAATATCAAATCAACCTGCCGCTCTTAATTCAACCTTGTGAACTACCATGTTTCTTTCATTTATTTATTTATTTATTCAAAGATCTGTTTCCCATGTGAAAGTTACCACATGAATTACATGCCAAGGAAAAACTGAGCACCAACTAAGATAAACAAATGGAAAACTATTCCAGCTACTTAGAGAATCAGACCTTGTTTGAATTAGGATGAACAAATCTAGATCCAATGACATCCCTTTCAGACATCCATATCTACTATTTTCCAAGTATTACAGTTTATATTTTTGGATATATATGATCATGACTCACATCAATCTTCACACAAGCTCCTCACCTTTCCATTTTGGTTCTTCTCAAGGTTTCTTTAAGTGTCTTGTTTGATTATTGGGAGGGAAAGAAACAAAGTGTTTGAGACCTAAATTCAAGTGGGGTTGGGGCATACTTGGCCTTTCATTTTTTGGGCATGCTTTGTTCTTTCTTTTGTCTTTCCTCCTGACCTATTACCCCTCTTGGCTCTTTGGAGTTTGGAGAGGCCTTTGTATTATTCTTTGCTGCCTTTGTTTTAGGGATCAAATCTTGACTTTAGATCTTCTTTGGTGTCCATGTCTTAGACAATGAGACCCCCCTCCCCCACCCCAACCACTTAGGTCTCCAAGCTTTTCACCTCATGTGTTTGGATTGCTAAAATTTTCCATGATCTTTAAAAAAGGGGGGGGGGGGGGTGGAGCAAATGGGCTATTTATTAAAGTTATAGAATAAGGTCATCAATTCATACTACTGCCGTTGGGATAAGCTTATCTAGAAAATGGCCTTTACATATAGAAGCACATTTTAAATGTTAGTTTTAAACTATAGTGATTCCAAGAACCGGGTCTAATCTACCCAAGTCTAGTCAATAGGAATGGGAAGGGGGTGGAGGGAAGGTTTAGACTTGGGGCTTAGTGGTTAAGATTGGTATCACGGGAAGCACCATTTGATGTGGTGGTGGCTGTCAGTACAGTAGAGCGCTGTCCTAAATCAAGGGAGAGGTCGACTTTTTGACTCCCCACCTCAAAAATGTGAAACATCTTGTTATTCCCCCTTGCCCCCTCCATCCCCTTGTTGTCTATCCTTGAGTTGGGACGCCGACCCCTAGTGGCTAGTGGCTAGTGGCTAGTGGCCTATGGATACTCGATAGGATTTGACAAAAAAAATATTTTTATGATCAAGATTATGTTTGGTGTTAGAGGTCCGTATGGATTTTGAAAAACTCCAGCCCTCCCCTCTCCAGGTTTCCATGTAAATTTGACGATTTCACGTAATCATATATGTTTTGCTGGGTAGGTTTTTTTTTTTTTTTTTTTAGGGGGGGGGTGGGTGTTGCCACCATCAAAATGGCTTATAAAATGTTCCCCTATGGCATATTAATGTGGCAATTCTAATCATTGCATAGGTAGTGGCTACTTGTTAAATTTCAAAGCCAAATTCAACCGTATATTCTCTTGTGTTTTGACATGCATCTTTGTGAATGTTCATTCAGGTCTATAGTATTCAGATCACTATTGTGCATATTCTCATAGTCTTGGGTTTTCAAAGTTCTATTTTACCTAAGGATGTGAATTTGTAACCGAAACCATTTATCGAAATCGAACCGATCCGTTTACACCGAAACCGTAAAACCATTTAGTAAATGGTGCGGTTATGGTTTCAAGTTTCAGGCCAATTAGCTAAATGGGTCGGGTCGGTTTTAACCGCGGAACCCGTTGGTTTCAAACCGAATTGAAACCGTTTGGACCGAACCGTTTAAAACCGTTTAAACCGATCTGATTAATCACAATTAAATAAAGAAGGGGCAGTAATCCGTATAACAATTAATAATTAAATTAAGTGTCCATCCTGCTTTGGTATGATTTATTGCAATTCAGTTCAAGTTTAGGCTTTAGATCATGAACTTGTAATCCATATATGTTACTATATTATTATATTATCATAGATGGGGTGTTTTGGCTGAACCACCTATCATTTTAATATTTATGTTATAGAAGGTAGGATTTGGATGTTGTATGATATTAGTTTTAAATGTTTGAGAAGGGCCATGCAAAGAAATAGCACTAGATTATCAAATTAAGACATACCATCGTTAATATAGAATCTCTTATTTGTGGTTGCCAATTATTTTTTGATAAGCTTATGATCTTCAGTTGAGACATGGTTGCAAGTTATAACAAACCGATTGTGAACCATTTTACAAACCGTATGGAATAAATCGAAACCGAAACCGTTTAAAACCATGAAACCGACACCGTTTAGAAACCGTGAAAACCAAAACCGTTTACTAAACGGTCAAGGTTTCAGAAAGTGAAACCGTTTAGTAAATGGTGCGGTTATGGTTTTAGTCAAATAAATGTGAACCGAACTGATCCGCATTGTTTAAACCGAAACCGAACCGATCCGCACCGTTTAAACCAAAGCTGAACCGATTAACACCCTTAATTTTACCTTTGCTACATGAATTTTGAAAGTTCATGTGAAGACGAATTTTGCTCATAAGCATGCATGCAATAAAATGAACAGATTCCATTTTATTCTTTTCATCATTTCCTCTACTTGCACAAGTGTAGAGACCATCTCTTCAAGAATTCATTCTAACTTTTGAGAATTATACAAGTTCTTAATGTAGAAACGCAGTCCTAAAACGATGCAGAAGATAATGGAAAAACAAAACAAACAATGCACACGGATTTTACGAGGTTCGGCAAGGTTGCCTATGTCCCCGGTGAGATGAGATCCTGCTTCACTATCAATGGAGAATAGGGTTACAGCGCTCGTCCTCACACCTCTCAGTATTGCTTGCATTACAGAGAAAGAAACCCTCGCTACAAATATATAGTGAAAAAACTCTAATCCGGATTAAACTACAATTGCCACCCTAATCCGGATTAAACTACAATTGCCCTCAAATAAAAAATTCGAGCGAGGGGCTGCGCCCTCCTACACCACCTGCTATGCAGGGGGGCCTCCTGCCCCCCTTGTAACCCCCACGGCCCGCTAACTGGCTAGCGGGACCACCATCTTGGCTGTCTAGGTGCTGCACCAGTACTCCCCGGATTAAACTGCGACAGAATACAAGACATCATACACCAACAATCTCCACCTTGGCTTGAATTCTATCGAGCCTCTTGTAAAGATAACTTGTAGACGTCTTCATCATTGTACCTCATTAGAGGTACAAACCCGCACCTGTTTGGTGCGTCCCTCATCTTCAACAATGAGTAATATTAATCAAGTCCAAACGGGACTCGAACTTCTTTGTAGTAACTGGCTTTGTAAACATATCTACAGGATTGAGATCGGTATGAATTTTTCTTAAGTGAATACTGCCTTCTGACACAAGCTCCCTGATCTTGTGAAATCTCACATCAATATGCTTTGTCCTTGCATGAAACACCTGATTCTTTGCAAGATGTATGGCACTCTGACTGTCACAGTGTAACACTGTACCTCCTTGTTCCAACCCCAACTCACAAACCAGTCCAGCCAACCAGACTCCTTCCTTGGCAGCCTCAATTGCTTCCATGTACTCTGCCTCCGTAGTGGACAATGCAATTGTAGACTAAAGCATCGCCCTCAATGATATAGGTCCACCAGCTAATGTAAACACATACCTTGTAGTGGACCTCCTCTTGTCTAAATCATCAGCATAGTCAAAATCAATATAACCTGCCAATTCTGTAGAACTTCCCTTGCCACTGAACATAACACCTATATCTTTAGTCTTGTTCAAATATCTGAAGATCCACTTAATTGCATTCCAATGCTCCTTCCCTGGATTACTCATGTATCTGCTAACAACACTGACTGCATGAGACAAATCCGGCCTGCTACAAACCATAGCATACATGAGACTCCCAACTGCGCTAGCATAAGGGACTTGAGACATCTGCTCCACCTCTTCATGTGTTGT
>NC_056568.1:18787345-18897693 GCF_013358625.1 Macadamia integrifolia
ATCACAATGGCTTATAAAATGTTCCCCTGTGGCATATTAATGTGGCAATTCTAATCATTGCATAGGTAGTGGCTACTTGTTAAATTTCAAAGCCAAATTCAACCGTACATTCTCTTGTGTATTGACATGCATCTTTGTGAATGTTCATTCAGGTCTATAGTATTCAGATCACTATTGTGCATATTCCCATAGTCTTGGGTTTTCAAATTCCTATTTTACCTAAGGATGTGAATTTGTAACCGAAACTGTTTACCGAAATCGAACCAATCCGTTTACACCGAAACCGTAAAACCGTTTAGTAAATGGTGCGGTTATGGTTTCAAGTTTCAGGCCAATTAGCTAAACGGGTCGGGTCGGTTTTTACCGTGGAACCCGTTGGTTTCAAACCGAATTGAAACCGTTTGAACCGAACAGTGATCCGATTAATCCGTATAACAATTAAATAAAGAAGGGGCAGTAATCCATATAATAATTAATAATTAAATTAAGTGCCCATCCTGCTTTGGTATGATTTATTGCAATTCAGTTCAAGTTTAGGCTTTAGATCATGAACTTGTAATCCATATATGTTACTATATTATTATGTTATCATAGATGGGGTGTTTTGGCTGAACCACCTGTCATTTTAATATTTATGCTATAGAAGACTGGATTTGGATGTTGTATGATATTAGTTTTAAATGTTTGAGAAGGGCCATGCAAAGAAATAACATTAGATTATCAAATTAAGACATACCATCGTTAATATAGAATCTCTTATTTGTGGTTGCCAATTATTTTTTGGTAAGCTTATGATCTTCAGTTGAGACATGGTTGCAAGTTATAACAAATCGATTGTGAACTGTTTTACAAACCGTATGGAATAAACCGAAACCGAAACCGTTTAAAACCATGAAACCGACACCTTTTAGAAACCGTGGAAACCGAAACCGTTTACTAAACGTTCAAGGTTTCAAAAAGTGGAACCGTTTAGTAAATGGTGTGGTTATGGTTTTAGTCAAATAAATGTGAACCGAACTGATCCGCACCGTTTAAATCGAAACCGAACCAATCCACACCATTTAAACCAAAACTGAACCGATTAACACCCTTAATTTTACCTTTGCTACATGAATTTTGAAAGTTCATGTGAAGACGAATTTTGCTCATAAGCATGCATACAATAAAATGAACAGATTCCATTTTATTCTTTTCATCATTTCCTCTACTTGCACAAGTGTAGAGACCATCTCTTCAACAATTCATTCTAACTTTTGAGAATTATACAAGTTCTTAAGAGCATTGAAGTTCATAATTTGTCATAAAATGAATGAATCTGACAATTTTACGTCCATTTCACCTAATTTATTAGTATAATTAGTTAGTCATTTTCATGATATAATCACGAACTTTACTCATGCTATCATAATGAAATGATGAGAAAAATAACTCTATGTAAATGCCTTTCTCAGCCTTGTCATGAATAAAGAATATCTTATCTACAGCTACGAGGAACACTTTAGCATTAAAAAGGGTGTATCTGATACATGAGCTCCAAGGGGTGAGAACTATAGAGCCTTACCTCGAGAATGTCGAAAGACTGTTTCGACCGCTTGATTATCAGATCGCAACATTCATACCTTACCATTGGACCAAGCACGCCCTTTAAGTAACACTTTGGCATTCTCAGTCTAAATAACACTTTTCTTGATGGTATAATCTATAGTGTTTCATGATCATCAGAAACAACCGATTTGGTTCCTCACTTTCCATAAAGAGCCGTACATTTGTGGTGTAATCAACTATTGGCTTTGGAAGCTCATCAACTTTAAGGGCAAAGTCCAATCTCATAATTACAAAAGATACCTTAAGAGAATATTTTCATTCCTCAAAATTAAAACCGTTGGAGATTTTGATGGAAGAAAATTGAAAAATCAAAGCTGACAAATATAATCACAAACATTTACCAAACTATACAGTATGCAAGAACAAAAAACACATCATGTCTCAATTTAAATTTGATTAAACTTTACTAGTTGCACTATTAACATATTTATCTTTGTCTTATTTTCAATAATAATAGGAAAATCAAAATTGAGGAAATTATTTTCAATAATAATAGGAAAATTAAAATTGAATCCCACATCATTGAAATCACACTTGTGGTGGCAAGTGATAATAAAGGTGCTAACCGGTTCGATTCCAATGTAAACGGTTCAATTCGATTCGATGCAAGATGTTTTAAATAAAATCAACCCGATTCATATAAATGGTTTCAATTTAAACGGTTTTAACGGTTTTCTTATGTTTTCTAAATTTTGATCCCTACAACTTCTTTACCTTTACAATTCTTAGTGAAAGATGTAAATTGTAACATTGAATTGAATCATTTATTATTATATGTTTTTTTTCCAATGGTTTTTTAATGTAAATTTAATTTTTTTTTATTGAAATGTATGTAAACTTAAAATTAGATGAATTAAACTTACTACGTATATGTTAATCGGTTTAACGGTTTACTAACGGTTTAAGCTTTAGAACCAAAATCGAATCACAATTTCAATTTTAAAACGAAAATCGGACCAATTAATGAACAGTTTAATGGTTTTCTTGTAAATGGTTTAGTTCGATTTCAATAAATGGTTTCGGTTTCAAGTTCACATCCTTAATTGTCAACTCATAATTGGCTTCTTCACCTGCAAGGTGAGGCAGTCGAAGCAACACCAATCTGAAGATTCTGTCACTTGTGGTGACAAGACAAAAACTTCCAAAACTATGAAGCCCAGAACATTTGTTGTCAATAAAATCCATTACTTAATAGAGACCATTATTGTCTTAATATAAAGCCCATTTAACAGAATTCTAATGAAGCCCACAAGGGCATAGGAGCACAGACAGTCCATTACAACTGAATTTAAGGCCCAATAAACTTAAATTAAACGACCCATTACAGTTAATTTAAATGGCACATTTCCCAATAGGTCATGGTATCTTAAGTCCATATCTGATTTAAAGGGCCTAACCCCATTAAACCAAGTCAAGTGAGGAACCTGTACAGAATCTTCCAATATGTTCTATGGAAAAAACCATTATCGATACCTCAAAAGCATAAATATCATCCAACAGCTTCATCAAATCTCAATGGCCATCAAGAACCTTACTTATTGACTATCTCCCTACAGTATTAGTGTGGACCCACTAGCCAAAAGGAGTCATTGTATAGCCAAGGGGCTGACCGCCAAAGAGGGTGTGAAATATGACCTCACTAGGCTTGCCAGTGGGCCAGTCAAATTACAAACAAAAGTTAGGGGAGCAAATGGAAAACAGAATATAAAAGCCCATGGTTTCAATATCTTAAATGGCCTTAAGCCCAAAACAGGAAAAAAATAAATTACAGAAACCATAAATTTTTTTTTTTTTTTTTTTGGAATAGAAAATAGAAAATTGGTTTAAAGAAACTAAAGCCCATTAGGGCTAGGCTCAAGGAACACGCTACAGGGCCTGACCTTCGCATGTGCATATTGTAAAACCAAACTTATAGTAAATCGATGAGAGAAATCAAAATTAAACCGAAATTGATGTACTTTTATTGGTTCATGTTTTGATTTCATTCATTCTCATTTTGATGAAATCAAATTAAAATTGATTTGAACCGACCGATTGAAACCATCTTAAGTGGTAGGCTTATCTATAAGATCTATTGAAGATAACAGATCTGAATATCTAATCTTGGGATTTTTTTTTTTTTGGGTGGAAAATATCTAATTTTTGTTAAATAAGGCTACAAGCTATTGTCCCAAGTAGGGAAGGCGGAACCTTTTGCCTTAAAGCAATATATGTTGCTAGCTTTAGTAATGGGTTTAGAGAGTTCTGCAGATCCATATGAGGAAGAGACAACGACGAGGGAAGCTATGGCACGTTGGAGACAGTCGATCCAGACTTTCTTTGGAGAAAAAAATACAATGATTTAGGGTTTGTACTAAGGTTATGTTTGGTTGCAAGGGAAACTTAAAGGTCTTAATTGCGGTCGAAAAACTATCCCATCAACTGGGAGAGACTTGCACATCAAGAGAGGGAAGATGGAGAAGACTAGAGTGGATTTCTGGGTACTCTCTGATGGCTAAGTCGATATTCTCGGCAACAACAATTTAAAAGAACAATAGATTTAAGAAGGAAAGGAATTGACCCTATATCTGGAATATCATTCCTATTTATATTTTTAGGATGGGTTTGGTGAAACCTTAAGGCTTAAGAGTTTTGAAATGACTTGCTTACCCTTGTCGGGGGTACCTTGAGGCAATGGAGAGTCTCACCCTGTAATTGACTTCTAGCCTACCATGTCTCTCGGGTGCTTGTTTGGTGGTATATTTTTAGATATTATCAATATGATAAATCTCACATACAAGTGGATATCTGTCCAATCCACCATTGGGTTGGGGCATTGCCCGCCAACACCAGAAACAATCAGGGACGCAGCCAAGTAGTTGCAATCCTACTGGCAGTCAAAGATATGGAATAATTCATTTCCTCTCAGGGTTCACAAATACCCTCCTAGCTAGGTTTTGGTACCCTTTAAGATTCCATCTTTTTGATTGGCCAACACCCTTTCTTAGTATCTTTCAATTTTATGAGCCAGATCAGATCAAATTAGCCACTCTACATACCCTGATTATGGATCAATGAGAATAGGGATGTTCTTCGACTGATCTGATTCCGATTTTTGAAACAATGATGGTGACTAGCCAATTATAACAGCCAAAAAAGTCCATTATCCATCCCATAATTCATGGTTAACATGACCCATGTCATTTTTTTAAGGATAAGTATGATTAACATGACCCAAGTCATTTTTTTAAGGATAAGTATGATTAACAAGACCCAAGTCATTTCTTTGAAGGATAAGTATGATTAACAAGACCCAAGTCATTCCTTTGAAGTTTTATTTATAGTAATGATAATACTCACAAAGTCATGATCAAACTTCATAGAGGGAGAATTTCCTTCCGGGTCAAATTATTTTATTGTTAGAGCATCAAAGAAGCTAGAATATATGGAAATTTTTGCACCAACAGGCAATAACTAGTGGGAGAAAGATTGATCATTACAAGTGTCTCCCACTTTGGAAAACGACGACAGCATTTCCACACAAACCCTTTAGAAAGAAAACCCACAAACTAACCTTTAATTTTAAACATTTTTAAGTCTTTCTTGCCTCCCAATATATATTCAATTTCAATTCTGAACACACACACACACAGAAATCCAAATCCACTGGAGTATTGAGACAAAGTTCTACTAGTTTCCACTCTCCAATCATTATTACCATTATAAATTTCTTTTCCACCTCTTCTTTACGTATCCAAAAGGCCGCGTTCAGCAACCTAATCCATATGGAGAAGAACAACCTAGCTTTCTCCAGCCTTCTCTTCTTTACCTTTTTGTTCAGATATGAACGGCTGGCTATTGCTACAAATCTCCGGTAGTCCAACACAATTATTATAAAAATACAGAGAACCACCATAGGAATAGGAATTTTCCTGGAATATCCTATGTTTTGTTCTGTGTCTAAGGGGTTTGAATTTGGAGGAGGCTTCAGTTTCTTTCTTTTAATGCCCAAGGTTGTTTTGCTTCTGGTATTTGGTTTTATTTATTTATGTTTTAGGGTATTTACATATCCCTTTCACATTCTCTGCAGCGAGCGGTGAAATGCGGTAAACATGAGATGGCTAAGAGTATCTAGACACGCATTTCAAGGGGCTCTCAGCCACTCAATGCTTACTGCATCAGTGCAACGACTACTGATGAGCACATTTATGTGTGAAATCTAGGGCAGTAAAACATGCATTTTACATATTTAGAATGGAGTTACCTTAGGTTTTACTCTCTTTTTGCAGGTTTTATATTTTCAAGGCCTTAAGGACTATCGGGCCCTATATCTCCAATTTTACACGTAAAGAGGTCTATTTCTTTTCATGGTTGCTAAGAGGACAAAATTCTGAGCAAGATGGACGTGTCCAATTAAAAGTACGCATTCGTTTGGTTACTCATACAAGTGATTATTCTTTTCAGGCCAGAAAAAGAATAATGGATCAGAACTGAACCGAGATGCAGAACCAGCCCGTTTGCAATTGTCTCAGAGGCACAAAGAATACTCCAAATGCCAACAAGGATCGATGGACCACATCCTTAAGTGATTGAAGATTCATTTTTGGTAACAACAACTACCTAGTGTAGTTGGTGAGCTATGGTGTGCAAAATTCCCTTGCTCACCAAGAGGTCTCAAGTTCGAATCTCATGATTGTTTTTTTTAGAGAATTTTGTTGAAGATTTTCTGTTTTTCATTCACTTAAAGCACTAAGGGCATAGAGGGGATTTCCACATCAAATTAGAAGCAAGGAAAATCGTGGAAGGGTTCATGCGCAAGAAGAGAAGAAAAAAAAAGGAAAGAAAAAAAAAAGGGAGAAATAAAGATTATCCAAATCTTCTCTCTCCTCCACATCATCACCAAAATATTATCCAAATCACACAAAGCAAGAAGAAAATCGTCCCTTGGAGGGAGAAAAAGAAGAGAAATAAATTAGAAAAAAAAGGAAAGAAAATAAGTAAAAAAATTATAGGAAATTTCTCCAAGTTTATTTTTCTCTTCTCTCTCCTCCATCTTAGCACTTTTGGACTCAAAAGATCTTACTATCAATTGTGGGTTTCTCTCTTTTAGGAAAGAGAAATTTGTTACCCTACCTCACCATTCCCTATAAATACAACTCATGTAAGAGGAGGAGAGACAATTCATTCTTCTTCTAGTTTTTTTTTTTAGTTGCTCTCTCTCTCCCTCTCTCACTCTTTAGTTTTAGTTATTCTCTATTTTTGCTTTAATCACTTTTGTAATAGTTTTTTTATGTCAATTAATGCAAGCACTCTTTTATTCTTATTCAGCCTTTTTATGTTTATGATTTATGCAATTAAGTTGTAATTTTTTAAGTTATAGTTCTAGGCTTAGATCTAGGTGACAAGATCATGAACCGTGGAGCAATTTTTTTTCAAGCTCAAGCATTAATTCAAGTAAGTAGGCTCCTTCAGTAGTCTGCTCTCCCCCCTCTCATTCCCTCTTCTGACTACCCTTTATTTCTTAATTTAGGATTTTTATTTTCAGTCGTTACATTATTGCTATCCCTTTCCCCCAAGGTTCATGGCTAGTGTATATGTTGGTTTTGCCCCTCCTAGCCATAGAACCATCAATTTATTGCTTTTATTTTAATTGTCTCCCTTTCCCTAAAGCCAAGTAGAGTAACTCTTGTAAGAGTGACTCTCTGGTCAAGTAGGGAAGCTCATATTATGATGCATCCTTCGGGCTAAGTAGAGAAACCTACTTGTGAGTCTCTCTCTAGCTTTATCCCCTTTCTTTTACTTTATTTTTATTTCAGCATTTTTTTCTTTATTTATTTATTTTTTTAATTGCGTGGGTTGTTTATTTTAAGTTTTTTTCCTTTATTTATTTATTTTTTTAATTGCGTGGGTTGTTTATTTTTAGTTATTTATTTATTTAGGTCTGTAAATTCTTAGATGATGAATGGTTAGGACGTTATTTTAGATACATATGTTTAGGATAGTAATTAGAATTAGATCACAACCATTAATCGGTTCACTTTCGCATTATTAAAAGAAATAAAAAAATAAAGTGGCTGCTCTCCCTGTGTTCGACCTGTAGCTACACTAATCCGTACGCTTGCAGT
Source organism: Macadamia integrifolia (assembly GCF_013358625.1). Classification (NCBI taxonomy): domain Eukaryota; kingdom Viridiplantae; phylum Streptophyta; class Magnoliopsida; order Proteales; family Proteaceae; genus Macadamia; species Macadamia integrifolia. The sequence continues at coordinate 18,795,055 of NC_056568.1, forward strand.
TACATTTTAAATCTCAAACAAGTTTTTGACACCGTTGCCGAGGAGACAGTTCCATGTTATTTTTCACTTTCTTTTGATAAATCGGAGTGCTTTGTTTGCTTTGTTTTATATTTTTCTTTTTCTTTTATTGGATTCCTGAGAAGAACAACTTGCAATAATAGTTGTATCAGTGGAGGTCGTCATGCCTCACAGTATGATAAAGACAGGTTTCGCCCTTTAGCAGTACCTTAGGAATTGACCTGAGCAACCCCGGATCCCTGTCGGTAAGCTCCCAAAAAGCCAAAAAAAAAAAATCATTAAAAAAAAAGTTTTGCTATCTATTCTTTTGTGCTTGTCTTACTTTAGTTGCGGGTAGTTTTCTATTGCATGAGTGTTAGATGGGTACGTAATACTAAGAATTGGTTAGAAAGAAGAGATCCAACAAGTAGTGACCCAATACGTTTGCTCTCTTTAAAACCCTTCAATATGGGAGACCAACAGCAAAACCCTTCACCTAAATCTCTGAAAGATAGGTTCTACCATGCTAGAACAGTCCAACCTTCCTATATAGTTCTACCATAAGCCCAGGGCAATAATTTTGAACTCAAATCTCAATACATCACTATGTTGCCCCACTTCCTTGGGTTGACCTCTGAGGATGCATACCTATTTCTAAGGGAATTTGAAGAGGTATGTGTTCTAATTAAGATCCAACAGCTTTCTGATGATGCTCTTAAACTTAGGTTTATCACTTTTGCATTGAAAGACTAAGCTAAGAAGTGGTTGTATGGGTTACCCACAAATTCCATAACCTCATGGGAACAGTTCACAGTTGTCTTCCTTAAGAAGTTTTTCCCAACTCACAAGACCAATAAGCTTAGAAGTGATATCCTTCAGTTTAGGCAAAAGCCTAGTGAGTCATTTTCCAAACTTATGGAGAGATTCAAGGATCTACTCCAAGAATGCCCTCACTATGGCCTAGACCTATGGCATTTATGTCAAATAATTTATGAGGGTATTGATTACCCAACTAAACAAATGATAGAGTCTATGTGCCCTGAGGGATTCACATCCTTTACAGATGAAGGAAAAGCATGGGAATTTTTACTTGACTTAGCTGACAAAACCCGTGAGTGGGAATCAACCCAAGAGAGTGAAAGAACAATAGGAGGAAAAGGATATTTTGTGGATGGGATAGTAGCCAAGGAAGCCCATTTGGATAGCCTAATCAAGAGGATTGAGCCTATTGTTCCTAGAGAGCCATCATCAGTCAATTTGGTTAAGATTTGTGCTTGGTGCCAGTCCCCTGGACATGTCATAGAAGAATGCCCCAACACCTCTGGGGGCACTTCTAATGATAGTGTTAATGCCTTATACCAGAATAATCCATATAGTAATACCTACAATCCAGGATGGAGAAATCACCCAAATTTCTCTTGGAATCAGGGCAACCAAGCAGGGCCTTCCAATTTCCATAATCAAGGTCAACCTGGACTCCAAAGGCCTCCCTTTGCACAACAATATTTTTTCCAAAATACTTTTCCTAGGTCAAATGTAGGACCTCAGGCTAGTTTTCCTAGGGCCCCTCTCCTATCATCTTATCAGCAACCCCTTGGGTTTACCAACACTGGAGAGGCAAGTAGAATAAGTGACTTGGAAAAAAATATGGCCCTCCTCATGACAAGCCATCAAAATCTTACGAGAGAACTTACTCAAGTTGTCTCAATTATGCGTGAGAGGGAGAAAGGAACTTTACCCAGTCAACCAGAGCCTAACCCTAGGCATCATCAGCCTGTTAGTTCACAAACATCAACTAATGCACCACTAAATATAGTACAAGGTCAGACCCAACAAGGGCTCTCTAACCAATGTAATGTTGTTTATGCCCTTAGGAGTGGTAGAGAGTACTTACAGAGGGTTCCTAAATCTTCCTCATCTATTACTCATGTTAACTCTCCTTCAGTTGAGGACACAAGTGTGCCTCTTGTTTCAGGTTCGTCTGATGAGCCTAAAGATTTTTCTGAAACTAAAGATGATTTGGTTAAGGAAACAAAAAATGATTCTTCTGAACAGGGGCAAATCCCTAACAGTCCTTATGTTCATCCTGTCCCATTTCCTAATCGTTTGGTAAACAAAAGGAAGACTACTTCCATGGACAAAATTTTAGAAGTCTTCAAAAAGGTAGAAGTGAACATCCCTCTTTTGGATGCCATATCCCAGATCTCTACCTATGCAAAGGTACTGAAAGATTTGTGTACTCACAAACTTGTTTTTGACAGGTAACATTAGTTCCATAATTACTCAGCCTATAGCAGCCAAGTATAAGGATCCAGGGAGCCCTACCATATCTTGTGTCATAGGCAACACCTACATTGAGCATGCCTTACTTGACCTTGGCGCAAGTGTGAATCTTTTACCTTACCATGTGTATAAGCAACTAAGATTAGAAGAATTGAAAGCCACTAGAACTACTCTTCAGTTGACAGATAGGCCAGTTAAGATTCCTAAAGGGATGGTTGAGGATGTCTTACTAAAGGTGGGAGAATTTATTTTCCCTGTTGATTTCATTGTGTTAGATACTAAACCCTTCTCAACCAAGGATGAGATCCCAATAATTCTAGGAAGACCATTCTTGGCTACCAGTAATGCATTAATCAATTACCGAAATGGCTTCCTAAGATTATCTTTTGGTAACCAAACTGTTGAGTTTAACATGTTTAGGATTGACAAGCAACCACATATGGAAGAAGAGATCAATATGCTTGAGGATTTTCTGGATTTTTCTGATGATTTAGTTACCAACTTTGATATTGATTTTGATTCAGAATTCCAAGAGTGTATGGATGAGTTGGATGATGACAGTGAAAATTTCTTTTCTGAAGTCTTGAGTCATCACACACTTGTGGAGCCCTTAGGACCCCTTTCCAATTCCATTCTCAAACCTTCCATATTTGAGCCCCCTAAGCTAGATCTTAAGGAGTTGCCATCTAATTTGAGGTATGCTTTCCTAGGGCTTTACTAGATTCTTCCTGTAATAATTTCTTCAAATTTGACTTCTAGCCAGGAAGAGGAGTTACTTAAAGTGTTAAAAGATAATAAGGAAGCCCTAGGTTTGACCATGGCTGATATCAAGGGTATAAGCCCTTCCATTGTGCAACATCATATACATCTTATGGAGGATTCCAAACCATCCACGGAACCCCAAAGAAGAGCTAACCCAGTGATGATGGAAGCCATTAAGAAAGAGATCCTAAAGTGCTTGGATCATGGAATAATTTATCCTATTTCTGACAGCCAATGGGTAAGCCCAGTTCACGTAGTGCCTAAGAAGTCTGGGGTGACTGTAGTTCCCAATGCCAATAATGAACTAATTCCAACCCGTGTCCAAACAGGATGACGAGTGTGCATAGACTACAGGAAGTTAAATGCGGCAACCTGGAAGGACCACTTCCCATTGCCATTCATTGATCAGATGTTAGAGAGGTTAGCTGGACATGAATACTATTGTTTTCTTGATGGATATTCTGGCTATAACCAAATCCCAATTGCTTTAGAGGACCGACATAAGACCACTTTTACATGCCCATATGGAACATTTGCTTACAGGCGTATGCCCTTTGGGCTTTGCAATGCCCCTGCTACGTTCCAACGATGCATGATGAGCATCTTTTCTGACATGGTCGAAAAATTCTTAGAAGTATTTATGGATGAATTTTCAATTCATGGAAATTCCTATTCTAAATGTTTTCATCATCTTTCCCTAGTTTTGAAAAGGTGCATATCTAAGAATTTGGTTTTGAATTGGAAGAAATGTCATTTTATGGTTAAATCTGATATTGTTTCAGGCCATGTAATATCCAAGGAGGGAATCAAGGTAGATAGAGCGAAAGTGGATTTAATTGATAATTTACCAACTCCTCAATCTGTTAAGGATGTTCGGTCCTTTCTAGGGTATGCAGACTTCTACAGAAGGTTTATTAAGAACTTTAGTCAGTTAGCCCGACCTCTCACCTCATTACTTGCCAAAGATCAGACTTTTGAGTTTTCCAAAGAGTGCCTAGAATCCTTCAAGCAACTTAAGAAGGAGTTGACCAATGCACCCATTGTTCAACCACCTGTTTGGACTGAACCTTTTGAACTGATGCGTGATGCTTCGGATTTTGCCATAGGAGCAGTTTTGGGTCAAAGGATTAATAAGTTGCCCACTGTCATTTACTATGCTAGTAGGACCTTAAATGATGCACAACTCAATTATACAACCACTGAAAAAGAATTTTTAGTTGTTGTGTTTGCATTAGAAAAGTTTCAGTCTTACTTAGTTGGTTCACATGTGGTGGTGTATACTGATCATTCTGCCCTCAGATACCTAGTTCAGAAGAAGGATGCCAAAGCCCGTATCATTAGGTGGGTTTTACTTTTGCAAGAGTTTGATTTAGAAATTAGGGATAAGAAAGGAGTTGAAAACCTAGTTGCAGACCATTTATCCCAGATTCCCAATTCCTTGACTGTTGATTCTCCAGTCAACGAGAACTTTTCAGATGAACAATTATTTGCAATGTCCAGTGAACCATGGTTTGCTGACATTGTTAACTTCTTAGTTTCAAGTGTGACTCCGGATCACTGGTCCACCCAAGGTAAGTATAGGTTTCATTCCCAAGTTAAGCATTTTTTTCTGGGATGATCCTTATTTGTTTAAGATATGTATCGATTAGATTATCCGACGATGTGTTCCTGATCATGAATAACATTCCATTCTCTCTTTTTGTCATGATCATGCATGTGGTGGACACTTTGGACCTAAGAAGACTGCCGCAAAGGTTCTCCAATGCGGATTTTGTTGGCCCACTCTTTTTAGAGATATTTTTTATTTTTGCAAGGCTTGCCCCGCCTACTAGTCTTTTGGCCGTATCAATAAAAGGAACATGATGCCTCTCAACCCCATTTTAGTAGTTGAGATCTTTAATGTTTGGGGCATCGATTTTATGGGACCATTCCCTAATTCCTTTGGGAATTTGTACATACTTTTGGCCGTTGATTATGTTTGTAAATGGATAGAGGCCATACCTTGTAAATCTAATGACCACAAAGTGGTGGTCCAATTTCTCAAAGAGAACATTTTTTTCCGCTTTAGTGCACCACGTGCAATAATTAGTGATAGGGGTACTTATTTTTGTAATCGGCCTTTTGAGGCCTTAATGAAAAAGTATGGGATCACTCATAAGTTATCTACCCCTTATCACCCCCAAACTAGTGGCCAAGTGGAGGTGTCTAATAGGCAGATCAAATAAATCTTGGAGAAAACTGTTAATCCCAATCGTAAGGATTGGTCCCTTAGGCTCATTAATGCCTTGTGGGCCCATCGTACTGCATTTAAGATCGACCTTGGTCAGTCTCCCTACCGTTTGGTGTATGGGAAAGCTTGTCACTTACCAGTTGAGTTGGAGCATAAGGCCTTTTGGGCCATCAAGAAGCTCAACTTTGATTTGTCTGATGCGAGAATTCATCGTAGGCTCCAACTATCTGAGTTGGAGGAACTTAGGAATGATGCCTATGAAAGTTCTAGGATTTACAATAAAAAGACCAAAGCTTTCCATGATAAGCACATTCTGTGTAAATCTTTTACAATTAGTGATAAGGTCTTATTGTACAACTCTCGATTGCATCTTTTCCCTGGTAAGCTTAGATCCCGATGGGATGGCCCGTTTATTGTCCATAATGTATATCCCCATGGGGCTGTGGAGATTTTGAATCCAGGAACAGGGGTAATTTCGAAGGTTAATGGTCAGCGTTTGAAACCGTTCTTCGAGTTTCATAATACTAGTAGTGAAGAGGTCATGGATCTCCATGAACCTTTTTACAGTGATGACTAACTTTTAATCAGGTATGACCCCCTTGCATTGTCTTTGCTTTTAATTCTTTCCATGCATTGAGGACATTGCATGACTTAAGTGTGGGGGAGGGAAACCAGTTTCTTTTTTTTTTTCCACTTTGTTTTATTTGTTTTTCTTTTTATTTTTATCCTACTTTGGCTTTTAGCTAATGATCATACCATTCGATTGCTTGATGTATGAAAATAAATGTTTTGACTAAGGTACCCATTTTGAACGTATAAAACCTAGTTGAAAAGAAAGAAACAAGCATGTGTCTTGAGATGAGACTTTCTTTTGAAAAATAAGAGACCCATGTTTTATGGTGATGGACCATATGTAAGTCTGTGGGTTCCTTGTACTTTTGATTTGGAGTTGAGACCTTCTTTTTAATTTGGCATGGGTTGACAAATGCACAATTTTAAATGAAATGTGAAATGTGGTATAAAGAAGAATAAGAATTGATTCCCTTAGAACTAGACAGGGCATTGCGCCTCAGGAAGCGTGGTGTCTTGATCGAAATTCCTTGGGAGGAAACTTCTTAAGTAACTCTAGCATCACTGCCTTTGTGGGCATATGCAAAAAGCGGAGCTACATAGTAACTTGGGTGTCTGGTGTTTGCTCCACCATGCCATTCAAGCCAAAAGTATTGGAGTAGAATAGAGTTTATTAGTAAAAAAAAGGAGAAAAAAATGTGCAAATGTCATTATTGCTTGGTAACATGTTTGGTCAAAAACACTCAAACACCTTAGTCATTGGTTCCATATTTCTTCACAAGTGGTTTTGCCTTAAGATAAAGATGTTTTGGAAGAGACGAGGTGAGTTCCAAATTAAGAAATATGCTAGTGCCTGGAATTGATAAAGGGTAATAAAAGTTCAAGTGTGGGGGTCCCATGTAAGAGAAATTATCTTTGCTCCGGATCGGTATGAGCCGTACCTTTAGCTAAGGTTGGGATTTATTTCTTTTGAATTTTGGGTGTATATTCACTGCAAACACCCACGAGACACAACTCGTCCACTAGGATAACTTAGGGGTTTAAAGGCTTGTTGCACATGCTAAGTGCAACCGTGATTCCTACGAAAGTGAGTTAGGTTTTTTTTGTTTTTATTCTTTTTTTTTTTTTTTTTGCTCGAGGACTAGTAAAGTCTAAGTGTGGGGGAATTCTGATGAGCACATTTATGTGTGAAATCTAGGGTAGTAAAACATGCATTTTACATATTTAGAATGGAGCTACCTTGGGTTTTACTCTCATTTTGTAGCTTTCATATTTTCAAGGCCTTAAGGACTATCGGATGCTATATCTCCAATTTTACACGTAAAGAGGTCTATTTTTTTTCATGGTTGCGAAGAAGACAAAATTCTGAGCAAGATGGACGTGTCCAATTAAAAGTACGCATTCGTTTGGTTACTCGTACAAGTGATTATTCTTTTCATGCCAGAAAGAGAATAATGGATCAGAATCGCCGCAGCCCGTTTGCAATTGTCTCAGAGGCATAAGGAATACTCCAAATGCCAATAAGGATCGATGGACCACATCTTTAAGTGATTTAAGATTCAATTTTTGGTAATAATAACTACTTAGTGTAGTTGGTGAGCTATGGTGTGCAAAATTCCCTTGCTCACCAAGAGGTCTCAAGTTCGAATCTCATGGTTGTTTTTTTTATCAAATTAGAAGCAAGGAAAATCGTGGAAGGGTTCCTGCGCAAGAAGAGAAGAAAAAAAAAAGGAAAGAAAAAAAAAGGGAGAAATAAAGATTGTCCAAATCTTCTCTCTCATCCACATCATCACCAAAATATTGTCCAAATCACACAAAGTAAGAAGAAAATCGTCCCTTGGAGGGAGAAAAAGAAGAGAAATAAATTAGAAAAAAAAGGAAAGAAAATAAGCAAAAAAATTATAGGAAATTTCTCCAAGTTTATTTCTCTCTTCTCTCTCCTCCATCTTAGCACTTTTGGACTCAAAAGATCTTACTATCAATTGTGGGTTTCTCTCTTTTAGGAAAGAGAAATTTGTTACCCTACCTCCCCATTCCCTATAAATACAACTCATGTAAGAGGAGGAGAGACAATTCATTCTTCTTCTAGTTTTTTTTTAGTTGCTCTCTCTCTCCCTCTCTCCCTCTTTAGTTTTAGTTCTTCCCTATTTTTGCTTTAATCACTTTTGTAATAGTTTTTTATGTCAATTAATGCAAGCACTCTTTTATTCTTATTCAGCCTTTTTCTGTTTATGATTTATGCAATTGAGTTGTAATTTTTTAAGTTACAGTTCTAGGCTTAGATCTAGGTGACAAGATCACGAGCCGTGGAGCAATTTTTTTTCAAGCTCAAGCATTGATTCAAGTAAGTAGGCTCCTTCAGTAGTCTTCTCTCCCCCCTCTCATTCCCTCTTCTGACTACCATTTCTTTCTTAATTTAGAATTTTTATTTTTAGTCGTTACATTATTGCTATCCCTTTCCCCCAAGGTTCATGGCTAGTGTATGTGTTGGCTTTGCTCCTCCTAGCCATAGAACCATCAATTTATTGCTTTTCTTTTAATTGTCTCCCTTTCCCTAAAGCCAAGTAGAGTAACTCTTGTAAGAGTGACTCTCTGGTCAAGTAGGGAAGCTCATATTATGATGCATCCCTCGGGCTAAGTAGAGAAACCTACTTGTGAGTCTCTCTCTAGCTTTATCCCATTTCTTTTACTTTATTTTTATTTCAGCATTTTTTTTCCTTTATTTATTTATTTTTTTAATTACATGGGTTGTTTATTTTCAGTTATTTATTTATTTAATTTTAATTGCGTGGCTTGTGTCTTTAAATTCTTAGATGACGAATGATTAGGACGTTATTTTAGATACATATGTTTAATACGGTAATTAGAATTAGATCACAACCGTTAATTAGTTCACTTTCACATTATTTAAAGAAATAAAAAAAAAAAGTAGCTGCTCTCCCTGTGTTCGACCCGTAGCTACACTGATCCGTACGCTTGCGGTTACATTTTAAATCTCAAACAACTGCAGATGATTTTCACACATTTACATATTTCCTCTTTAATTTCTTCATTTAAATTTTTTATGCCCTTTTCTTTTTCAACTACCATGTATGTTCCATCTTAAGTTGTTAAGGTTATATGAATTATTCCATACAGTGAAAGCAACACTGATAATGTTGTATTCTGATTCCAACAGAGTTTGTAGGTCCAATGGGCTTAAAATTCAGTGAAAGGTACATGCTTCATAGTCTATTTTTCTCTGCCATGTTCCAAGCTTGATCCTAATAACACCTATCAAGAAATAAAAATCTTTGAATGACAACTGATGGTAAATTTATAACATGAAAAACCTATAACGATGTAGAAAGAAATGAATATCACAAACAAATGATCACAGAACGCAAGTGTTAGTCAAATTGGGTCGAACTAGGTCTTATTTTGGATCGTTCGTTGGTCGTCCACTTTGGGTAATCATAGACCCACTAAGATTAGGATTAGGAACCCTAGCTGGCATAGCTTTATACGTAAGAGGTTTGATCACAACAAAGTAGGTTTCTAGACCTAATCTTAAGAGTTCTCTCTCCCAATTCTCTTTCGTCTCTCCCAATTGAGAGTGTGTCTATAAGGATCTCTCGCTATCAGCATTTAGAGGATGGAACCTTGCCTAGCGAGATCATTGCAATCCTTCATTCATCGTTGTTCGTGTGGATCAACGCATAATGCAACCCAATTCTGCTGTATCAAGGTAACCCTAGACACTTGTTAACTTTTTGTTTTATATCAAAGACTTATGTGGTTTGGAAATATTGTTTATGTCCACGCTAAGATGAGATCTTGCCTCTCTATCAATAACGAATAGGGTTACAAAACTGCTAATCCTCAGTCCTTTGCACAAAAATAAATAAATAAATAAATCCTTAGTCCTCACGCTTCTTCAGATTACGAGGAATGAACCATTGTTCAAAATTTATGTTGAAACCTATACAGAACAAATACCTCAATACCCATATAGTCCTAAAAAAAATTCCCCTCGGGAGACAATCGCCCTTGAACCTTTTTTTTTTTTCCTTTGGTGAATGAAAAATATATTAAAGCAAGAAAGAAATACAAATACAATACAATACACAAAGCCAAATTGGATAGACTAGGGTGAAAACCCTACCAAACCCTGAAGAGATGGGCCTCAAACCTTTAAGAGAGGGGACAAACCCAAAAAAGGAGAGGGGGGAAGAAACAAGCCAAAGAAGGGAGGGATACAATGAAAAAGGGGGGAGGGAAAAAACAAGCAAAGAAGGGAGGGAGGAGGGATAGAAGAGAGGAAAGTCCCAAGAAGATGCCTAATCTAAGGGGGCGGAGAGAAGAGAGGAAGGTCCCACGAAGAAGCCAGGAACCGATTTCTATTTGTATCTGGGCAAACAACAAAATTATGAAAAATTTTATTTCTCACATCAAAAGTAATAGCATCCCTAACCTGCTCTAGTGAACGAGAATTGATAGTCCATCTTCTTTTGTTCCTGTCCCACCAAATATGATATAATGTTGCACTAAATGCCAACTTGCCAAGATGATCACAAAGGTTTTAACCATTAAAATCATTTAAAATCTATTTCCATTCTCTTTCAAATAGGAGAATAATTCTAGGACTTGACCAAAGCTTACGAAGAATGCTTCCCCAAACCGACTTAGAGAAAGGATAATCAAAAAACAAGTGCTTAAGGCTTTCAAAGAAATTCCAACATAGGCAACAATTAGGGACAAAAATATTTCTATGCATAAGAAAGTCTTGAGTGAGAAGACAATTGATCATAGCTCTCTTGATCGAGAATGAATGCCTTGTAATAGCAGAGGAGAACCAAACAATTTTATACCATGGGACAACAGGGACAATAGAACGAACCAAATTCCAGGCAGAGTTTGAGGTAAAGCAATAAGAGAAATTAGCCATCCACAGAATTGTGTCGCCACTACCCCTAGGTCTCAATTTTATACTTGGTAATTTGTTCCACATCTTAATTAAAGCATTTGAAGTACCAGGACCAGGGTCCCAAACGCCATCTAGAAGAATGGAAGACACCTTAGCTAACCTATCCGATCCCATACCATATCTAATTCTATCACCATATTTAACAATTAGAACCCTATCAGAGTGCCAATTATCAAGCCAAAGATAAATCTTAGAACCATCATCAATGGGAGATTTGATATGATCAGAGACAAGGTAGCAGTATTTTATAATTTTCCTCCATACCTAGGAGACATCCACAGAGTAGGTGGTAGTCTAAATAGACTCACTTTTGAGGTATCCTAAATAAACCCAATCTACCAAAATGCTCTTTTTTTTTAGGCCACTTTCCAGATAAGCTTAACAATACTAGCAATATTGGCATCTTTAACTTTATGAAGACCCAAACCTCCCTCCTTCTTGGGAAGATAAACCTTGGCCCAACTCAAAAGATGAAGAGAATCAATGCTATCCTTACCCTTCCAAAGAAAAAATGATATAAGGGACTCAATCTTAGAAGGGATAGCAGTAAGGAGCCCAAAAATCTTAGACCAGTAGATATAAGAGCTTTGCATAATAGATCTAATAAGTTCCAAACGACCCACAAAAGAGAAAATCTTGCTCTTCTAGAGCTGGAGTCTCTTACAGAGCCTATCAAGAATGGGAGAGCAATGAGGAGTCCATGGCAAGCCCTCGGTTCTTCAAGGTCTTAGTGACGAAGATTACACACAAGCGATTTTTTAATAGCCTTTCGAAATCAATCCACAAATACTAGCGACAACATATCAGGCATTGTACGTTCTAGAATATATGATTGAAATAAGGCTTAAATTAAAGATAAAACCAATTAACGCATGCACAGAATTCTTTTCTCAATCTTGGTTGGCCTATATAATTATATGCCATCAGATACAAAAGTAACATACTACTATTTTCTTCTCTATCTATATGCCCATAATATTTCCTTTTTTTTCTTAATGTTGGGACTTGTGAGGAAAATGCTGATTTATACTTGAATCCTTGATAATAGAGATGGTTTTGGATCCAAACAGCCAAATCTGGGGTTATGATCGAATAAAGTGACCTATAGAGATAGAGAGAGAGAGAGAGAAGGGTGCTAGTGTCCTTCCTAGTAGGCCCTCCACACCTTTACACTCCACTCTCTCTGTCTATTGCTAGACCCTTTGATCACTGGAGAGGAGCCAACACTCTAGTAAGGAAAAGAAGGGTGGAGAGAAGGGGGTTTGGGGAGTGGAGATAGGGACCTCTCTCTCTCTCTCTCATTGGACTTCTCCAGTCTCCACTACTGGAGAGTGGGGATGTCACGCCCCGTTCACATAGAACTAGACCAATGATCGGGTTCCCTCCAAGTAACCCAAACCACCAGGATCATCTGATACAGTAATCACAGTACAGCAAACCACAAGTGATCAATGGAATACAATAATATACTATAACGGAAGTCTTGTCATAAATGATTAACTGTAATTCCCCGCATACTCTTGATACCCAAATTGTTATACATAGTATAATTACATGTGGGCTCGTAGGCATGGTATTTACACAAGAAATAACAATTTAAATATCGAGAGCACAAAAAAGAAATATACCAAAAGAATAAAAAATGAGTACAGTCAATAGAATCCATCACTATTGCCCTGCAACACAACCCTCACACGAGCAGCCTTCACCGTGTTCAAGTTCTTCGGGGACCCACCAATCCCCCACTGGGGTTTCGTTAGTGGGACTCAGCATGAGCTTCTCTACTGAATAGCCTACAAAATCATCTAAAAATGTGTATATAAGAGGGGTGAGCTCACTAGCTCTGTAAATGGAAAGAAAGACACACACAAGTAAATGCAAAGCAAATGATACTATATGCATAAGATTCATTTTAGTTCTATTCTATCTAAACAAATCATTCTAGGTCATAGGTAACGTGCTACTCACAACCACAGTGAGCGTATGCCCTGGGTCCGAGATGCTTTCTCCATCCCACAATACGCCATAGTGTTGTCAGAGAAGGCCCACCTTGAACACTCGAAAAAGTAAATCGTGGTCGAACCATAGTAGAAATGTGAATCGTGGTCAGACCACAGTAGAAAAGTAAATCGTGGTCGAACCACAACAGAAATTAAAAGCAGTATGATCGGCCCTCTGAATATATCACCAAGGTTTCCAACTGTCCTAATGATCAGCCATTTTGACTCTCACTGCTACCAATTCTTTGATCATCTTATCCATCTTGTCTAAGTGCTGAGACACGCTCGTCCCTTCTTGCATCTTGTTTGGAAAGAACCGTTGCCGAAGAAACTTTATGTTCACCATTGTCACTGACTCATACTTCTCTACAGTGATAACCCAACACGTAAACCCCTATTGAAAAGGGTTGTAGCATGAGAGAATATGAAATCCTAATCACATGCTCCTACATGAGATAGTACAACTGTATAGTTCTTCTGTGTCTCATTCCATGGTGAACCAATGCATTTGTTACTACGACATCTATTCTAGAAAATCCCACACATGTTCGGTAAATCGGCATCATATACATCACATGATAAATCCATTCTCAAGATGCAACATACAACAATGCATATAGAATTTAAGATATAACATGTTCTGTTCTAAATGCATCATTTAATAATCAATCATATGCATGAGAATGGCAATTGAAATATCAACATAGTCCATGAATACAAAGGATGCCAAAAAAATTTCACAAATTAAGAATCAAAGTCCTCTCCCTATTTACCTATTCTTGTGGAAGAATCAGCACTCACGACACGGGTAAGATTCAGAGTGAGAAGATGAGTTTCTCGAAACCTAGCACAGATAAGGAATTTAGAAATACGCACAAATCGAGACTATAATAGACATAGGATATAGACATGATGCGTATAATAGTATGAAGAAGGTTGTCGACGAGTTTGAGTTCAATCGGAGCTCATTTGATCTACAGGTGGATCATACAAGTGGGTAGGAGGACTCACCTATGAATTATGTCTAGACAGGTGGGTCATACAGGCGGATCAAGAACCCGTCGATATTACCCACCGATAGAACTAGGGGTGCAAGAATGACTGGTAGGTCACACTGGTAGGTCAGGTACCCGTCGGTCTTACTCGTCGGTAGAACCCGAGTAGACTGGTGTGACTGGTAGGCTACACCGACGGGTTAGGCACCCGTCGATCTTACCCGTCGGTAGAACCTGAGGGGACAGGTGTGATTAGTAGGTCTCATCGGCAGGTCAGGCACTGCTGGTCTTACCTGTCAATTCTCTTAGACATTGTTGTTTTTCTCCTTTTTTCCATTCCAACTCTTGAAACCCCAATAGGGTGATTCTCACATCATTTCCAACACATTCTAAGCTTCATTTACTTGATTGTACTATGGATCTAAGACAACAAGAAGATTTGGGGAAAGAAATCGTACTTTTACTTGGAAAAACCCCCAAATCTTGGAACCTTCTTCTCAAACTCAAATGCTACTTCAATAACCTCCAATCTTTGTTTCCTTCTTCAAATACTTCAAGAAAATCATACAATGGCTTCATTAATCTCTAGATTCAAATATACTCAAAGAGGGTTTCATCAAATCCCAAGGTTTATGGTGTTATTTACCTCAAAATGAAGATCTCAAGTCATCGATTACTATTTTGGCGACGGAAAAGCCAGATGCAGCTCCAGAATCAAAGGGGTGAGCCTCCTTTCCCTTCCTTCTCTCCTTCTTCCTCTTTCTCCCTCTTCTTTACTCCTCTCACCCACTTTTGCTAAAACCATAAATGAGGGAGAGAGAGAGAGTTATAGCTATTTATACCATAGTGTTATAAATATCTACTAAGATCCGTTTGGTATTGCCCATTTATGGACTAAATCGCATTAAATCGCGTTTTCGATAAGATAGCCAACATCATAGGGCATACAAGACCTCATTACAACAAGAAGGCCGAGACACACATGCTCATCCAAGCAGGGTATGCTGGGTTTCACAAAACCCCAACAGGTGGGTCACACTAGTGGGACTCGCACCTACCAGTGACACCCACCAATTGGCCAAACAAGCCAATCTTGCTGTATTTTGAAGGAAAATTGAGTCTTAATACGTATTTCTCTTTCGCCACATGTTGTGGATCAAGTCCCAACCATTTAAATACGGTAACGTACATTTTCTACTTATACATAGCCTTGTGATATGTGCAAGGGCACGACTTAGGCGTGCAGATCATCTTGGGTACCGGCTCAATCTCATCCGGTCACCCCGCATTTGACGTCACCCTTGCCATTATATACCATAAGGCACCGGTATCAATCGTTCCGGTTTAGACTCTACAGGACCAAACCAAACCAACTGATCAATAAACCAGGTTTAAAGAGCAGGGTTCTACAGGGGAGGAGCAAGTCCCAGTTTAAAATATCATGCTAACATGAGGTAGCTTAGTATGAAGGCAATAATGTAACCCAAGGGGGTAGCATAGTTGGTGAGAAACGAACTTGGTACGAGCCGTAAACTTGGACGTCCTAAGTTCGACTCCCACTAGGCACACCTTAGGCTACTCACATGGAGGCGTTTAGTGCTATTCACTGCTTTTCAAAAAAATTGAATGGTTCTCATTCAACCTCGGTACGACCTGATCATGTGGTTGTGGGGTTAGTATGGGCCTGCGGGACTAGTCAGACCGAAGGCCTCGATACTCGTCGTTAGCAACAAAAAAAAAAAAAAAAAAATGGAGGCAATAATGTGTTCACATGTTTCCTTCCCTTATTCCATTATTTCTATGTGGGCATTAGCCTTATTAATGCATCATGAAAAGATAATATAGTGAAGGTGTAGGATTTAATTTCTAATTTGTCCCATGATCATTGATTGAGTTCTATTATGGAAACTCGATGTTTGATTTAATTGCAAAATATTTTGGATTCTATTAAGGGTTTTCAATATATTAGTTTGCTATAAATATAGAAGATTTATTTTCTGATTGATTCACATACATTAATGGGATATGGCATTATGTTATTAAAGGACTCTAAGTACCCTTCTTGTATGGTTACATATTAATCTCACCCATTAGAGAAGTGTATTAAGAAAATACTAAGAGGAGAAACCTATCTCCGTTGAATCTTGAAGATAGTTGTTGATTGGTGAAAGAACGACATCAATGGCTACATCTAGCTCCATTGAAAATGATACGTAATCGACGGTAAATCTTTCCCCTTCTTGTTATTGTGGTTTAAGAATGTTAGGCAACTTTATATATAGTAAGGAATGAATTATCCTTCAAATAACATTTTCTTTTTTCTTTTTTCTTTGTTTTCCAGAATTTTAAGTCATGTGTTAACCACTAGGAAAATCAATACCATTCAAGGAGCTAGTACTAGTTTCAATCAGAATATATATATATATATATATATAAAAGGCAGAGTCGATCTCTGAGGGTTATAAGAAGCTAATAATTGAATCAATTAACAGGATGTGATTTCCTATCTTTAGAGGAATTCTATGTCGTTGTCTTTGCAGATTAAATCCATCTTAGAGGATATCATGTTCTTATCTTCTTATTCGTTTTATGTATTGTTAATTTTTTTTTTCAAAAAAGATTAACGACTTAGTTGACTCCCTGATTAAGAGGGCACTATTGATGAAATATATAACCGTAATGATTCAAGTGTTTCCCCCATATATATAAAGTCTTTCAACTCCCTTCGCATGCTGGGCCACTGGATTTTCTCACCCTCCCGATATCCAGGGTTCCAATTCTGAACAAATAGAGATCAATTTGAGTATTGCGACATAGTTCTCCCACGAGCCATTATAAATTCTTTTCCACCTCTTCTTTATGTATACGAGCCGCCGCGTTCAACAACTAAACTTTCTCCAGCCTCCGCTTCTTTAAGTTTTTTGTTCAGACATGAACGGCTGGCTATTGCCACAAATCTCCAATAGTCCCAACACAATTATTATTATAAAAATACAGAGACCCACCATAGGAATATATCCTTTGTTTTGTTGCTTGTGCCTAAGGGGTTTGGATTTGGAGGCTGCTTTCCAGTTTCTTTCTTTTAATGTGCAGACAGTTTGTAGGTCCAACTAGGTTTTTACGTGTTGCTATTGGATTGGTCAGATTGTAATGATATCGATCGAGATAGATACTGATACCTAGGCAATCTTAGATCGGGTATTGACATAGGATCAAGGGTAAAATTGTCAAAATAATCTTCTTCTTTTCTTTAATGAAAAGTAAGAGGTAAAACTGACCGATTCAGGCCAATATGTACTGATCCAACTTGATACCGATCTGATTCCCAAAATTTAAATCCCTGGGTAAAATTGACTTAAAATTCAATGAAAGGTATACTTCATAGTCCAAACCCTTTGCCATGATCCAAGCTCAAGCTTAATAACCTGCAACCTATCAAGAAGGATACAAATCTTTGAAAGATAACAGATCGATGGTAAAATTATAAAGAAAAAGAGACAATACATGGTGGACTGGTAAAAAAGAAAAAGAAAACCTAAAACATTGTATAAAGGAATAGAAGTCGTAAACAAATAATCATATAATGTAATGATTTACGTAGTTCGATAAGATTGTCTACATCCACAATGAGATGTGATCTAGCTCATTATTAATGGAAAACAAGGTTACAACCACTCGTCCTCATGCCTCTTTGGATTATATAAAATGAACCATCACTACAAATTTACAGTGAAACCTACATAGACACATTATCGAAATACCCATGTAACAATAAAAAAAAAAGGGTTTTCGCCTCGTAACACCGCATGGATCCACCAGTTCATTGAGACTTTACTAATGAAAATAACAGGCAAGGTAGGTCGATTCCTCTAAGCCTCAATGCCTCAGGTCCTATGGCTTTCTAATGACCCTTCGAAATCAATCCACAAATACTAACGATAGAATATAAGACATTGTACCCCCAACAAGACACATGATCGAAGTAAGACTTAAATATAAGATATGACCAATACAAACATGCATTTAATTCTCTTCCCAATCTTGGTTGGCCTATATAATTATATGCCATGAGATGAAAAATAGAATGCCACTACTTTCTCCATCTATATGCTCCTAGTATTTATTTTTTTGCTTAATGTTGTAACTTAGTGAATAAAATGCGGATTTAAACTTCAATCCTAGATAATACAGATGGTTTTGGATCCAATTAGCCAAATATGGGGCTCTGAGTACGTAATAGAGGGACTTATAAAGATAGAGAGAGAAGGGTGCCAGAGTCCTTTCCGGCCTCCACACCTTAACACTCCCTCCCTTCCACTCTCTCTGTCTATCACTGGACCCTTTGGTCACTGGAGAGGAGCCAACACTCTAGTAAGGAAAAGAAGAGTGGAGAGAAGGGGGTTTGGGAAGTGGAGATAGGGACGACCCAACTTTCTCTCTTTCTATCACTGGACTTCTTTAATAGGGGTGTCAATCGTTAGTTCAGTTTGGTTTCAATTGGGTTGAATTGGTTTCGGTCTAAGAATGAGGAAGATCAAAATCAATCTGTTAAGGAACTTCAGTTTTCAGTCGGTTTTGATTTATTTCGATTTTTCAACATTGAGTTAATATTGGTTTAGATCGGTTTATTATTGGGCTTGAATCATAATAAAATCTTACATTCATAACTTATAGTGACCAGATTTGACAAAAAAACACTTTAAATTTATGATTAAATCATGGTTTATCGTTGTAAAGGAAAGATAACTAATATTGAAAACAATGGGTAACAAATTACAAAGAAGATAACTAATATTGAAATCACAAAATGAACCCTATTATTCAATCACTCATTTAACTATCCAACTAGTTTTGTATAGTGAACAACGAGATCAATGGAAGCATTATTACAATTTACAAATCAATTTCTCTTTTCATAACCTAATATTCAATGATTTGTAACAATTCCCCTTACAATAAAAAAATGTCTCACTAATATTGTAAAAATTGGATGGTCAATTCACCAATTTATAGTCTCATAATCATTTATTTTTTTATCGGTTTCATTTGGTTTGGTTTCGGTTTGATAATTGGTTGCTTTGGCTTGGATCGATTTTCAACCGGTTTCAACACACCTCAGTCCAAAACCAATCCAATAAAGATCGATTTGGTTCGATTTGAACTAGGTTTTGACACCCGTATTCTTTAATCTCTATTTTTTTTTTTCCTTGATAGGAGATTTCTCTAGTCTCCACTACTGGGGAGTGAGAAGAGCCATCCATTATAAATTATCACGTTGACAATGTTTTCACATGTTTTCTTCTCTTATTTCGTTGTTTTTATGTGGGCATTAGCCTTATTAATATAGTATGGTAATGTATTGTAACGAAAGGAACATAACTTTTTCAAGTCTTGGGTTTACTCAAAAAATCAATATTATTTAAGGTACAAGGCATTAAGGAGGGCACCATCAGTACGATCTGACTCCTATCCATAGAGCTCAAGGACTAAAGAATGATTCTAAAACTAGAAAGATCATAAATCACCCTAGGACAACTCTATGAAAAGAAATCCTATCCCTATTTATGAGATATATAACATTAATGATTCGACTGTTTCCCACTTTAGAAGATGATGACATGAAATTTCCACACAATCCTTTAAAATAACCCATAAACCTTTTTAAATTTAAGACTTTCACCTCCCACTAGATGTTGTGCCGCTGGATTTTCTCACCCTCCCAATATTCGCAGTTTCAATTCCGAACACACACATGGTACAAGTGGAGTATTGCGACATAGTTCTCCTCTGGTTTCCACTCATTAATCATTAACCATTATAAAATCATCACAACCTCTTTTTTACGTATCCAAGCCGCCGCGTTCCCTAGCCTCCACTTCTTTACATTTTTGTTCAGACATGAACGGCTGACTATTGCTTCATACCTCCAATAGTCCAAAACAACTATTATAAAAATACAATAAGCACCATAGGATTTCGAATTTTCCTGGAATATACTTTATTTTGTTCTTTCTGTCTAAGGGGATTGGATTTGGAGGCTTTCCAGTTTCTTTCTTTCAATTTACCAGAAAAAAAAAAGGGGGATGTTTTTGCCTTTGGTATTTGGTTTTATTTTTTTTAATTTTTTTTTTGATTAAAAAAAAATTGGTTTTTATTTTTGTGGTGCACTTGAACCCTATGTTTTGGCATATTTACATATCTCCTCCTGTGTTTTTTCATAAATTCTTCTATCTCCCTTTTTATTCGACTATATTCTCTTAAATTTTTTAGGTTGTATGGATTATTCCCTAGGCTGAAAAAAAATAGTGATAGTGTTTTGTTGTTTCCATCACAATTTGAAGGTCCAAAATTTATGCTTCAAAGTATTACGAAGAATGAACCATCTTACAAATCTATATCGAAACCTATATAATACCTAAATACCCATGTAATCCTAAATTTTTTCTTTACCAGGAGAAAATCACCCTCGAACCCTGCCATGGACCCTTCAGTTCTTCAAGGCCTTAGTAACAAGATAACACGTAAGCGACTTTTTAACAGTTTTTGGGAATCAACCCACAAATACTAGCAACAACATATAAAGCATTGTACCCTCTAAAACATATGATTGAAATAAGGCTTAAATTAAAGATAAAGCCAACGCATGTATGGAATTCTTTTCTCAATCTTCGTTGGCCAATGTAATTATATGCCATCAGATACAAAAATAAAACGCTAAATTTTTTTCTCTATCTATATGGCCATTAATGTTGTGACTTGTGAGGAGAATGCTGATTTATACCTGAATCTTAGATAATAGAGATGGTTTTGGTCCAACCAGCCAAATCAGGAAATCTGAGCAAAGAAAGTGACCTATAGAGATAGACAGAGAAGGGTGCTAGTGTACTTCCTTGTTGACCCTCCACACTTTCGCACTCCTTCCTCTCCACTCTCTCTCTAGACCTTTTGGTCACTGGAGAGGTGCCAAAACTCTAGTGAGGGAAAGAAGGGTGGAGAGAAGGGGGTTTAGGGAGTGGAGATTGGGACCCGACTGACTCTCTCTCTCATTGGACTTCTTCAGTCTCCACTAATGGAGAGTGGGGAGGAGGTAGACCCATTTTAAAATATCATGTTAACACGAAATAGCTTAGTTTGGAGGCAATAATGTGTTCGCATGTTTCCTTCTCTTATTCCATTA
Organism: Macadamia integrifolia; assembly: GCF_013358625.1. Taxonomy (NCBI): domain Eukaryota; kingdom Viridiplantae; phylum Streptophyta; class Magnoliopsida; order Proteales; family Proteaceae; genus Macadamia; species Macadamia integrifolia. The sequence goes on from NC_056568.1 coordinate 18,816,035, forward strand.
TTTCTAGGTGGGCATTAGCCCTATTAATGCATGACGGAAGGGTAATATAGTAAAGGAGTAGGATTTAATTCTTAATTTGTCCTATGATCATTGATTAGATTCTATTATGGAAATGCAATATTTGATTTGATTGTAAAATATTTTGAATTTTATTAAGGGTTCTCACTATATTAGTTTGCTATAAATATAGAAGATTTGTTCTCAACTTGATTGGCATACTTTAATGTAAGATAGGCATTATGTATAAAAGAAGACCAAGTCCCTTCCATACTTATCTCATCCATTATTTCACCATTAAAAAAAAAAAAAAAAAAAAAAAAAAAATCTCACTCATTAGAGAAGTGCATTAAGAAAATATTAAGGGGAGAAACCTATCTTCATTGAATCTTGAAGAAGGTTGTTAGTTGGTACAAGAACGACATCAATGGCTATGTCAAGCTCCATTGAAAAGGATTTGTAATCGACGATATGACTTTCCTTGTTATTGTGGTTTAAGGATGTTAGGCAAGATCCATGTTTTATATACTGGAAGGAATATTTATCCTTCAAAGGGACCATAATTTTTTTAAGTCATTTATTTTTTAGGTAAAATTTCAAGTCATGTGTTCACCACTTGGAAAATCAATAGTATTAAAGAGCTAGTAGTAGTTTCAATCAAAATGTGATATATATATATATATATATATATAATAGGCAGAGTCGATCTCTGAGGGCTATTAGAATCAATTAACTAGACGTGATTTCCTATTTTTAGAGGAATTCAACATCTTTGTGTGTGCAATTATCTTAGAAGATATTATGTTATTTATCTTCTTATTTATTTCATGTATCCTTAACTTTGTTCCAAGAGAGATTAACAATTTAGTCGACTCCCTGCTTAAGAGATATTATCAGTGAAATATATAACAATAATGATTCGACTGTCGCGCACTTTAAAAGATGATGACAAAAAAAATTCCACACAACCCTTTAAAAATCCATAAACCTTTTTAAATTGAAGTCTTTCACCTCTCATTGTATGCTGGGCCGCTAGATTTTCTCACCCCCCCAATATTCATAGTTTCGATTCTGAACACACAAGAGATCAATTCGAGTATTGTGACATAGTTCTCCCACTAACCATTATAAATTCTTTTCCACCTCTTCTTTACATATCCGAGCCGCCGCGTGCAACAACTAAACTTTCTCCAGCCTCCACTTCTTTACTTTTTTTCTTCAGACATGAAAGGCTGGTTGTTGCTACAAATCTCCAATAGTCCCAAACAATTATTATAATAAAGATACAGAGACCCACCACAGTAATATATCCTTTGTTTCGTTGTTTGTTTCTAAGGGTTTTGGATTTGGAGGCTGTTTTCTAGTTTCTTTTTTTAAATTTACCAAAAAAAGAGAAAAAAAATTTTTTTCTTGTATCCTCTTATATTGTTGAGGTTATATGGATTATTCCCAATAGTGAAAGCAATGAATTTGGTACAAATCATAAATTTGGATGTCCTAAGTTTGACTCTCATTAGGCTCACATTGAGCCACTCACACGGGGGTGTTTAGTATTTTTCACTGTTTTCAGTGAAAATTGAATGATTCTCATTCAACCTCAATATGATTCGGTCTATGCGACTGTGGGGTCAGTATGGACATGCGGGACTAGTCAAGCTGAAGGCTTGAATACCAATTATTAGCAAAAAAAAAAAAAAAAAAAGACTGATAGTGTTAATTGGATTCTGGTTCCAACACAGTCTGTATTAGGGGTGTCAAACGGTGCAATTTTGGTTATTTGGTTCGGTTTACATTTTGATAAGGTAAAACCAAAACCGCACCGGATAGGAATAAGTTGAAATCAAAATCGTTTTCATCCGGTTTTGGTTTTAGCGGTTTTTAATCGATTTTTGTTATTCGGTTCACAACCGGTTTACATGGGGTTAATAATGTCGTTTTAGAAAATGGTTTGCATCCTAAAACTAATGTGAATCCTACATATATTAAATTTCCTAAAGAGTTAAGACAATATACATTTATTTTTCCAAGGACAATATACTTTCTATGTAAAAGACTACACATATTATAACTAATTAACTATGATCTTAGAAATTAGAAAATTAAGAAGTATGATTGTGTGAAAGTGAAGCTCCCTTCTCGGTTTGTACTTTGCTTCTTTTTTTTTCTCCCCTTTTTTCATAAAGACCCATCGAATTTCAAAACACTTTAAGTTTTTTATACTAGGTGCCGGTTAACCATCGGTTTTTCGGTTCTATTCGGTTCGAAACCAAAATTATGGCCTATAAAACAAAAACCAGATCAATTTACTACGGTGCGGTTCGGTTCAGTTATAACCGATCGGTTTCGGTTACGATAAACGGTTTTGGTTATATATTGACACCCTTAGTCTGTATGTACAATCAAGGTTTTAAGTATTAGTATTGGATCAGACAGACTGTATTGGTATCGATTGAGACAGATATTGATACTTAAGCAATCTCAGATCGGGTATCGATATTGGATCAAGGGTAAAATCGTCAAAAATTCTATTTTTTCTTAATGAAAAATAATGGGTAAAACTGACCAATCCAGGCCAATATGTACGGGTTGAAATCGTCTGCAATTCCGATCTCGTACAATTCCATGAAATACCACCTTTGGGGGGTGACACGTGTATTGATACCAATACAATGGTCCAGATCTGGTACAACTAATAAAACCTTAAATCAATGAAGAGGCATTTAAATCAGATCTGGACCATTGCATTGGTATCAATACACGTGTCACCCCCTGAAGGTGGTATTTCACGGAATTGTACGAGATCAGAATTGCAGACGATTTTTTTCCGAATATGTACTGATCTAAACTGATACCGATCTAATTCCCAAGATTTAAATCCATGGGTCAAATTGACTTAAAATTCAATGAAGGTTATGCTTCATAGTCTAGACTCTTTGCCATGTTCCAAGCTTAATAACCTGCAACCTATCAAGACGGATACCAATCTTTGAAAATATACCAGATCGTAAAATTATAGAGAAAAAGAGGCAATACATGGTGGAATTGTAAAAAAACAAAGACCTAAAAAATGTAGAAAGGAATAGAAGTCGTGAACAAATAATCATATAACACAAAGATTTACTTAGTTCGGCAAAATTGTCTACATCCACAATGAGATGTGATCTAGTTCACTATTAATGGAAAACAAGGTTACAACCACTCATCTTCATGCCTCCTCAGATTATAGAAAATGTGCCATCACTACAAATTTATAGTGAATACTACATAGACACTTATATCGAATACTCATTTAGCAAAAAAGAAAAAAAAAATCTCCTAAGACTATGGCCCTCAAACACTGCATGGACCCAACCAGCTCAATGAGGCTTTAGTGACATTGTACTCATATGATCGAAGTAAGGCTTGAATTTAAGATATGACCAGCACAAACATGCATGTAATGCTCTTCACAAACTTGCTTAGCCTATGTTATTATATGCCGTGGCATAAAAATAGAATGCCAGTGCTACTGTCTTCTCCATCTATATGCCCATAGCATTTCCTTTTTACTCAATGTTGGAATTTGTAAATAGAATGCGAATTTATGAATCCTAGATAATTCAGAGGTTTTGGATCCAACCAGACAAATATGGGGCTCTTAGTACGTAACTAGATGCAATTTTAGAGAGAGAGAGAGAGAAAGTGCCACAGTCCTTTCCAGCAGGCCTCCACACCTTAAGGCTCCCTCCCCTCCACTCTCTGTGTCTATGACTGGACCCTTTGGTCACTGGAGAGGAGCCAACACTCTAGTAAGAAAAAGAAGAGTCGAGAGAAGGCGGTTTGGGGAGTGGAGAGAGGGATGACCCAACTCTAGCATTGAAAGGACCATAACTTTTTCAAGTCCTATGTTCACTAGGACATTGCTAATAATCTGATCAGTGATGCTAGAGTCAAACTCCGAGCTATGAGAAGTTAATAATTGAATGAAATAACAAGGCTGTGATTTTTTATTTTCAGAGAAATTAAACATTTTCTTCTTTACAGATTAGATCCATCTTCGAGGATATCATGTTCTTATCTTCTTTTTCTTTTTCTTCTTCTTCTTCTTCTCTCTCTCTCCCCATATATATATATATATATATATATTATAATATACTTTATAAAGAGATATTAACAACTTGGTTGACTCCCTGACTAAGAGGGCACAATCAATTGGATTTGGCTCCTCTCTATAGAATCCAGGGGTCAAAGAGTGATCCTAGGACTGAGAGGACCCAGGTACGCATCTTAGGTCACTCCAACCCTAGATTCACTCTCTAGTCCCTGAACTTTATGCAGAGGAACCCTATCCCTACCGATGAGATATATAGTAATAATGATTCAAGATTGAAGTGTCTCCCACTTCAGAAGATGATGACATGAAATTTCCGCACAATCCTTAAAAAAAAAACCCATAAACCTTTTTAAATTTAAGTCTTTCACCTCCCATTTCATTTCTCCCACTTCAGATGATGATGACATGAATTTTCCACACAATCCTTTAAAAATAACCCATAAACCTTTTTACATTTAAGTCTTTCACCTCCCGTTGCATGTTGGGCCGCTGGATTTTCTCACCCCCCCCCCCAATATTCACAGTTTCAATTCTGAACACACACATATAGAATAATTGGAGTGTTGCGACATAGTTGTTCTAGTTTCCACTCTCTAATCATTAACCATTATAAAATCATCACAACCTCTTCTTTGCGTATCCAAGCCGCCGCATTCAGCAACCTAGACCACATCGAGAAGAACAACTGAACTTTCCCTAGCCTCCACTTCTTTACTTTTGTTCAGACATGAACGGCTGGCTTTTGTTTCAAACCTCCAATAGTCCAACACAACTATTATAAAAATACAATAAGCACCATAGGATTTCGAATTTTCCTGGAATATCCTTTCTTTTCTTCTTTGTGTCCAAGGGGTTTGTCTAAACTTACCCTCCACCCCCACCCCAAAAAAAAAAAAAAAAAAACTTTCTTTAAATGCCCAGACAGGATGTTTTTGCCTCTGGTTTTATTTTTTGGGGTGAAAAAAACCGTTTTTTCCGGGTGCATTTGAACCCCTCTGTTTTGGTGTATTTACATATTTCCTCCTATAACCTCTTAATAAATATTTTCGGTTGTATGGAATTATGGATTATTCTCTACAGTGAAAGAAACACTGATAGTGGTTTATTCTGTTTTCAACACAATTTGTAGGTCCAATGGACTTAAAATTCAGTGAAAGTTATGCTTCAAAGTATTCTTGGTGAAGCCTGGTCTCAATTTATTTAGGAAGTAATAATGATTTTTCCTCAAAAATGACATTGGCCCTAGACGTAACCATCCATGGGTTGTCTAGATGGTTAAGACGAATTGGGGATTCTGTGGCACACGGTCTCAAGTTCGATTTCTCTTCTTACATATGCAATTTAAGTGGAGACAGTGACGGTGGGTTGTTGTGCTAGTCTCCCCGAGGATTAGTCGAGGTGTGCATAAGCTAGCCTAATAACCTGCTTCTTATCAAGAAGGATACAAATCTTTGAAAGACATCAGATGGTAAAATTAAAAATAAATAAATATATAATATATAATATATAATAATAAGCAATATTTATTTTTCTCGTTAAAAGGAATAAAACCAAGTACATCATAGATCCAGATATACTCAATAAAAATCAGACCCAATATTGATAGGAACCATCCCCACCTTCGGCATTGCCATCAGTAAGGAAGCTTGCACAAGTCATTGATTCTAAACCTCGGTCTGTTCATTGCATCAATGGCAGCAATATATGATAGTAAATAAAATTAAAGATGAGTTCTATCGAGAATTCTCTCGCTTAAGCTGAGTTGAGAGCCATTGGTATGCCCATTATATAGAAAATAATCAATTACTAAGAATGAAAAGATCCCTCAATCAGTGGGTTACCTTCATTATACAATACAAAGAGATAAAATAAATGAATTCTTACAATTGGAACATTTATCACATTTACCACATTGTATAGGAACAGCTGGATCCTTTATAGTGTGAATAGTTTCTTCCCTTGTTAAGGAAAAAAAATATCCTTGATCCTTATCTTTGACATCTGAATGGGACCAGCTGGATCCTCTATTGAGTGAATGAGTTCTTACCTTAATAAGGATAAAAGTCCATGGTTTTTATCTTGGTGCTGACCTGTGCCAAATCTTTTATCTTTACCATTTTTGGATGCTGACCTGTATCATAATCCTTTACAGGTAGAACATATGATTGAAGTTAGGCTTAAATTTAAGATGTGACCTACACATGCATGGAATTCTCTTCAATTCTCAGTATTGGTTGGTCTATGTAATTATATGCCATGTGATAAAAAATTAGAATGCTACTACTGCCTTCTCTATCTATATGCCCATAGTATTTCCTCTTTGTTCAATGTTGTAAGAAGAATGGTTTAGGGTACTTGAACCATTGATAATACATATGGTGGTGGATCCAAACAGCCAAATATGGGGCTCTGAGTGGAAGGGACTAGAGTCCTTGTCAGTAGGCTCCCCAAACCTTCACACTCCCTCCTCTCCACTCTCTCTATCTATCACTGGATCTTTGGTCACTAGAGAGGAGCCAGCATTCTAGTAAGGGAAAGAAGAGTGGAGAGAAGGGGGTTGGGGAGTGAAGACAAGGATCTCTCTCTCTCTCTCCATTATTGGATAATGAAGAAGAGGAAGACACATCACTACCAAGAAAAGGGGACTTTAGCGGCAGATATTTCTCACTAATGTGGCACCGCTATTGCTTTGAGGCGGTGTTTACTTCCGTGCCTGAAAGACACATTTTTTGTCTTTTTATCCGCCATTAAAAATATACCCTTTAGGGGTGGAAATTTACCCCACTAATATGTAATACTATAATTTAAAACCGTGTAAAATACTGTTTTAGTGGTCGGATATTCACCCTGCTAAAATGCATTTTAATATCATGTTAATGTGGTTTTTTTTTTTTTTGGAGGTAGCCAAAGCTTTTCTACTTATAATATATATTACACATGGATTTCAAGTTATAAGCTTCGAGAAACCGAGGAGTGAGAGGGGGTTAAATAGTCTTACACGTTTTGAAACAAACCTTCCTAACAAGGGAGTCAACCAATCTACTTTCCTCCCTTGGACCAAAAGCAAAAATATATGTAATTCTAAATAAGATGCAATATGAATGATATCATCTAGAACAACAAGAGCCACAGATACTAGAGGAGAGAAATGCTTGTCATTGAGAGTGGAGACCCTAACTTTATCATCCGATTCAACATGAGGATCAGAACCATCCTCAATATATAGCCCGCAATAATGTGTTCACATGATTCCTTCCCTTATTCCCTTATTTCTATATGGGCACCAGCCTTATTAATGGAGCATCACAAGGCAATGTAATGAAAGGACTTTAACTTTTTTGAGTCCTATGTTCACTAGGAAAATCAATACTATTCAAGGACTATTACTTAGTTTCAAACTTTCATATCAGAAGTGAAATATATTCAAGATGTCGACACCAGACCGTGAGGATTAATGCCTCTCTCTCTCTCTCTCTCTCTCTATGGCATATTCTTACAATTCAAATGGAATGATCCATCTACTGTGATTATTACAGTAGGATCAATCCACGTGAGGAGGATGCATGTGGGCTCTACCGTATATAGAAATAAAATCCTAGCCGTACATGTCGCGTCTACATTTAATGCATGTGCCACTACCATCGACTCCCCGAACCAAACCTAGTTATATTGGGATATAACTTAGTTAAAGATAGATATTTAAGACTTTATATAGATTTATGTAGCCTCCAAACCCTTCCAATGAAATGAAATCCCTCTTTCCTTAACCGAAAAAGAATAAGGAAAAATAGAAACCGTTTTGATTAGAAGTTGACACTAGAAACTGGGTGTGCCCATGGTTTAAGATATTGGAATCGATTTTGAGTTAGACATTATCGATTTCTATCAAAATTGGTTCAGATCGTACAGAGTTGAACTCCTCTGTGGCGCAACATGGTGTCTAACATGCATCCAACGGGCAGAAACACCTTTGCACGGAATCTAAGGTGATCACATACAGTCAAAGACGTTTTTGAAAGTTAGATACATACTGGACACCATGTTGTGCCACAGAGGATCCAAATTTAACAGAAATGCCTCTAGTTGTCATCAAAAAATCAATTTTTTTGTTTTGTCTTTTTTCTTTCTTTTTTTTTCTACCTTTCATTCGTATTGATTTAGTGACATGGTATTGATCAAGAATCGGAGTCAGACAATAATCATAGAGGTTCATATTGACTCATAATCATATGGATCGATCATATCAGGAACGAATGAGAACTATTCAACTTTCACCAAAGTGCTGCGCCATCCCTCTGGGATTATGGGATCGATGCCTTTTGCGTCCACCTACTTATAACATATTACCGCTGCACTAAGAACTAAAGAAAAGGACTGAAAGCAGTTTCTCCGTTAATATATAAGAAAATTAATCCATTGAAACTCAACAAAATTTACATCTTCATCCGCCATAACTAACTCTATCATACACAATCCATGAAAGAAAAAAAGAACCAAAGAACCCTAAAAAAAAAAGAAGGAATATGTAGGATTTGATCGCATAACATGAATGTTCCTGCAAAATTAGACTTGATAATCTTGCTTTTGTGATGGAGAGGTGTTGATCTTAACTTAGACTTGTTGGTTAACTTCAGTTTGAGGAACAGGCTTTGCTAAGAACGTCGGCCTCTCGTCTCCGGCCATGATGACGACGACTTTTGGCTCAGTATCTACCGGAGAGCTCGTGGGCTTTGCCGTATTCTCTTTGGTTTCGCCACTTGATTCAGAGTTGGCTGAAGAAGAATACTTGCAGTGGGAGCAAGCGAGAATGGTTAATGCCAAAGCTATGAGACTCAACATGGCTGCTATACCTAAGAATAGGTATGGGACTGGAGAGCTCCACCGCCGGAATTCGTTAGCAACTGCTGCTGCCGTCGCCGGAGAAGGTGCGTTTATTGGCCTCATCTCTTTCGCTCTCGCTCCTCTTCTCTCTCTCTCTCTCTCTCTCTCTCTCTAGCTGATTCAAATATGCAATGAAATAAGGTTTTGCTGACGCGTCTATTTATAGATGAGAAAGGAGTGGGAGTGGGGGTTGTTTAACACAAAGAAAGTTGTTGTGATCAAATTACTGAAATACCCTTGTGTTTGAAAGTTTGATCTCTTTCTTATACTTTACCCATACAATGAATCAAGGTATGTCAAGAACCTTACTTATACTGGTCCAAGCATTTATTTCATCAAAATTACACAATTGCCCTGGTAATGGAAATTATATATATATATATATATATATATCTCAAGGTTAGTTTTTCTATTCATTTCAAAACTTGGAGGTGAATCATATTTTATTTGCATTTTGTGGGTATCTCTGCTTTGTACTTTGCTTGAGAATCTAGAGAAGCTCATACATATTATATAAGTCCGAAAGAGTCTCCAGAGGTCAAACACAGAGTGAAATAATTATCATACTTTTCTTCATCGATGCTTGAACACATAATCTCATTGGCCGGGGCATTGACATAAAAACCACATTCCAAAACATATACCATAAACCATTTTCTCATATGAAAATCATGTCTCATGAGTGATGCAACTAAACAAGGGGAATAAAAGGAAGAGAGAGAAAAAGGCCAAAAAAGTAAAGGAGATTGTGAGTGTGAAATTATCTAATCTAGAGAGAGAGGAAAACAAAAAAAGTGAAGGAGATTGTGAGTGTGAGATTATCTGATCTTTGTGCGCCTTTACTTGCATAAGAACAGCCAACAGGACCCACTAGACGTGCCCCTTAGGCAACAGCAAACAGGACCCACTAGACGTGCCTCCCAGGCTAAAGTAATCCCCTAAAATGATTTTCCCCTTTTTTTATTGTCCATGCCACAATGGAAGAAGATACCTGAGGGACTGAAGACCCCCCCCCTCCATTTCCATCTCTAGAATGACCCTTTCAAGTCTTCAGTCTTAGAATACAATTTATTTTCAACTTTCTCCTCATTAATTCATTGATTTGCATGAGTGACTCGCTTACTTCTAATTTATTGATTCATATGATCCATCACACATCACACATCACACATCACACATTACAGATCACATACATGGGTTTGAGCTTCTAGCTCTGTCGGTCAATCAAGGGTTTGCCTCGGTGGTTAACACTTCTAACTTAAGGAGGGTGGTTATGGAACTTGATTAATGGATAAGTCCTCTTGATAGCAGTCACAAAATTATTAATATCTTTCATATTTTTCAAAAAGGTTGTGGCCCTCTTGGGCCCTATTCGGACCCCTTTGTGGATCCTTTCCTTAACTCATATGAATCCCTTATATGGCTCCTAGTGGTGGCCCATTGAACAATAAAAAAAAAAAAAAAAAAAAAACAAAAACAAAAAGTTGCACACAGCTAGATAGGCAATTTGTAGTCTAGTGTCAATTCAGAAAAGGTTGATAGTTAACCTTCATATCCTCACCTTTCTTGATATAATAAAAGTAGTTTAGTATTTAGTAGTTAGTAATGAATGTGGCCTAATGAACCCCTTGTGGGTCCCTTGTCTAGCCCATTGGATCTTTTTTCTGACGCGTGTGAATCATACACAAAAAAAAAAAAAAGAAAAATACACATACATATTTTTTTCATAAATGAGTGGCTCAGAAAAAAAGATTTGTATTTATTTACTTGGCCCAATAAATAGAACAACCCCCCTCTCCAACAAAATAAAAATAAAAATAAAAATAATTGAATTAAGGAGTGTCTACATGTATGGCCAACCCTGCATGCATGGGCTTCTCTATGGTCTATGCCTCTCTAATTACTTTGGTTTCTTTTGCTTTTGATCATTCTCCTATTTTGTAAAAGATGGAATTTTTCTAAGGCCATGGCGAATAGATTGAGAGGGAGAGAGGTTGGGAGAGATGAGGCTCACATCTGGACCATTCCATCGTTCAACCACCGATGAAAAAAACTTTGCCCTTTGTTAAATAAATGTTCTTCTCAACTTTCTTTTTAAAAAATTGGGATAAAGGTTTCTGTGGGCCAGGGGAGTCTGGCCCTTGCCCCAGACACATGGGGGAGAAATGATCAGCCAACCCCCTTCATGAAATGAAAAATGACATATTTATGGATGCTTTCTCGTGCACTCCATTGGCCCTCGTGCATGTACAAGAATTATACTCACTCATAGGAAACATTTTCTAAAAAAAAATCATTTTCAACCGTAGGTAAAACACCCCAATTTTTTTTTTTTTTTTTTTTTTTTTGAGAATAAATGGAATTTAATTGGTACTCAGAATTTGATGAAACTTTTAGTGATTCCTAATTTGCTAACAAAGAGTCATGAAGACGTGGACACATATCTAACTCTTTTCCTTACAGTATCTTCTTGCTTTTGCCTTATATACCTAATTTGCAAATTATCAACCAACTGATGCATGTGCTTGTCAATTTGATAACAAAGTAGCTGATGCTGATACAATTTATTTACGTGTATCGGTAAAGCTAATTAAATTGTCTGAAATGGACAATTAGTTTATCATTAACAATTTTTATTGCTCTAAATATCATGGATGAGTAATTAGAGACTTGTATTAGACTAGTTCATAGGAGCTAGTGATGTGATAATCTTAGTTTCAAACTGTTCATTATGGTGCACATCGTAATTAATTTGCTACTAATGTTTGTTATTGGTAGTTTAGTGATGACTTTTTTATAGTAAATTATTATGTGTGCATGTATAAAATCAGCTAAAGAAAAAGGTAGATATATCTAACCACCAAGAAATTTGATCGAGAAATATACTAGTTAACAATGTCTCTTAGGCTATGTTTGGTAGTCAAGAAAAGAAAAGAAAAAAAATATATATAAAAGACATGAAAAGACAAAAACTAGAATTACCCAATAATTTTTTTGTGTTTCTCTATCTTCAAATTCAAAAATTTTTTTTTTCATAACTTCTTAACATTGTCTTAATTTTCTTTACCAAAAAGAAAAAAAAAAAGAATATTTTTACCCCTATTTGAACGAATCAAGATGCCACATGGAAGTCAATGATGATGATCTTCACGTCATATATTATTGAATCTGACAACAAAGTTCTCATCTCTATCCTCAGTGGTAAGAAAGTTGACCCATCAATTATTCGAAGGGAGAAATAGTTTCGACTAACCCCCTTGCAATGAAGGTCCGGTCTATGACGTGTAGGATTATCTGGCTTATTTCCGCTCCATGACTTTTTGATGCTTGTAATTTAAAATCCATGTGTACTACATGTTCTTATCAATAAAGTTTTGTTACCCAAAAAAAGCAAAGTCACATAAAATTTAACTCCATTATTTACAAGTCCCTTGCAGCTTCAACCTCAAAGTTCCTCCTATTGCACTTGTATGACTGGCCTTGCCATGTTCTTATTGGCTTAACCATGCATCCAAAATTTGATTGCTAGACTTTTATTTTTTTTTTTATTTTTTTTTTTGGGGTGGGGGGGGTGGGTTGGGGGTGGTTATAGCTAGATTTTCTCAAGATTTGAATTTGAGAAAACCCATAGTTTTGGGAGATGCCATGTAAGATGAAATGCTTATATGGCTGGATTAGGAATATCAGATCATGGTATGAAATTAATTAAAGTGGTGTAATTGGAATTAGGTAGTGGGAGGGTCTTAATCCCTCCTTGGTGGTAGCAGGTGGATGGCCCTTGGATGGGAAAGATAGCCAATAGAGATATTGCTTTTGTCATCATAATATGGATTCTTCACAAATTCAAATAGAATTGATTAACGGATTAAGATGCATATTAAAAATGTTAAACAAATGATAGTATCTTTATTATAAAATCCTTGTGCTGGCCCTTTTGGTTGAATACATTTATAAACTAATACTAAAACATGGAATTTGGCATAACAAGGATTTTTTTGCTGGACTTTGGATTGACTTATTAGTCTCTCTGTTGGGCCAGGCTGGGCCATGCTGAAGGCATCTCTATCTCTTTCTCTCTTTTGTTGGACTTTGGATTGACTTATTAGTCTCTATGTGGGGCCAGTTTGGCCCATGCTGAGGGCATCTCTCTCTCTCAGAGGATCCATCTTGAACACATTCAACCAGTTTGAACATACTCTGCCTACGGATGTAAATTTGAAACTGAAACAGTTTATTGAAACCGAATCGAGCTGTTTACATCGAAATCGTAAAACTGTTTAATAAATGGTTTGATTCTGGTTTCAATTTTAAGACCGGTTAGCTAAATGGGTTGATACGATTTTAATCGTATAACCTGTCGGTTTCAAACAGAATTGATACCGTGAAAACTGAATTGTTTACACCGTCAAAACCAATCCATTTAACCCGTATAACAATTTAATAGCATAAGGGGTTAAATAATGTGTCTTCAGTGCCTCATGCTCTTTAACATTAGAACACTAATGATAACTTGTGTTCATTAGCAGCTTTGTTTGTATTTCACTTTTTATATGTAATATTTTCTTTTGTTTAGTTGTTTAATTGTTTTAGCAAACCATGATGGGTTAATTTAGGAAAGAATTAAGGACCATGGAGTTGTCCAATAGTCTATTCAATAATTTACTCTTATTAAGTAGTTATGTAGTTAAATCCTTGCTTGTTCAATGCCTCATTTAATTTGATACAAGATTGAAGTGTTTATCAACAAAAGCAAATTTGAGTAAGCATGCGAATAAGATAGCATACCGATTGCTAACCATTTAGAAACCGTATGTATTAAACTGCTTTCAAAACCATTTAAAACCGTAAAATTGACACCATTTAAAAACCATGAAACAGAAACCGTCTACTGAACAATTCTGGTTTTAGAAAGTACAATCGTTTAGTAAATGGTTCGATTTTGGTTTTAACCAAGTAAATGTGAAGGAATCGATCCATATACATTAAAACCGAACCGATTAACACCCTTATCTCTGCCTATATTGTTTGTAAATTTCAGCCTTTTTAGGCCCTCCGACCCAGCCCATTTTAAGTGAATTCTAAGATTATAGGGTGTTTGGACTTGAGGTCTCATTGGACCCTCTCCAGCCATTTAAAGCCCATATTTTCCCAACAGGGGCTTAAGCTTATTTTACTAAAATGAGATATGTGGGCAAGTTGATGTATTCTAATGGTTATTTATAGTAAGACCTCCTATGTCTAGTAACCATGATGGGAAGGAAAGATATCTCAATAGTTATTGTGGTGAGAAGTTTTCCTATTCTAGTAGGTATGAATTTCACAATTTTCAATATGGACCATGCATGTTCCTTGTAATTTACATTATTAGTCGCTATACAAGATAGGGGGATCTCATATTTTCCCATTATTTTTATTGGATTTTTTTTTTCTTAGAATTTTATTGAAATTAGGTTCATTGTAAAACATGCCCATCTTTTGTACATATTTTTATAGTTATTATAAACTATAAATGACCCTTCATGAATCGCATTCTCTTTACTCTTTTTTTTTTTTTTTTTTGTAAGGAAGATTCTATTGGGTGGCACGTGAAGGACATGTGGTTGATAAAATACAAGTCCAAAGTGCCATGTGACCGGCTCAATCCATAGCACAATATTGTTGGTTATAATTGTGTTGAGTCCTAGCTGACATTGAGAGGGGGTGAATTAATGTGCAAAATATTTTTTTTCTGTCTACACTCCTAACGTGGCAATTTTGTTGGCATTGTACGTAGTCACATAAATTAATTCAAAAGTAACTTTCTCTACTTGCATTTCATCGACATACATACACATTCATGTACACACTCAATCTCTCATTATAGGCACTTTTAGTTGTGCACACCCATCCTACAACCTACAACACTTTCAAAAGTAATATAGATAACACAGAGCTACATTCATAACATATATTTTTACAAGGTTCAGCAATAAGTCTGCATTTACACAGTAGTGCTCGTAAAGGCTTCGTACCTACTCAATACACTACTTTAACTGCACCTACAATTGGGAGCACCCGCACTCAATTTTCCCAGCATAGAACTGAGAGAACATTGCAATGCTATTACAAGAATAGCATCCATATCAAGTTTACCTAGCATAGAATTAGGATGGCACATGCAATGCTAATACAAGTAACAACACCCCACTGCTAGGGAGCATCCACCTCCGATCTCTAGCACCCATTAAACACCCTTAACAATTAATAACAATAAATTGGAATTATAACAAATGCCCTACAGTGTAGTTCAAGCTAACATGATTCAACAATAACTTCCTCCTACAGGTAGCATACATACAAATACTCGGACAATGATATAAAAATAAATACAAGGGGGTCGATGATGCTTACAACCATTGTCTAAGAATCCTGGAGATGTCCTGAGAATGTCTCGAGCTCACTGGTACTATCAATTTCACCTTCTTTAGAAAACTTGAGCTTTCAAATGAACATCGACTTGGGGGGAACCAGCCAAGCTAACCCTTTCTTTCCTTTCTTCTCATTTCTCTCTCTCTCTCTCTCTCTCTCTCTCTCTCTCTCTCTCTCTCTCTCTCTCTCTCTCTCTCTCTCTCTCTCTCTCTCTCTCTCTCTCTCTCTCAGAAGCTATCAATAGCTTCAACTAGGGGTGTCAATTCGTGGCCCGACCCGACTAAATCGATCGGGACCGACCGTTTATAGACTGGCCCAGCCCCGACCATTTATTAAACCTGTCGGGCTTGACCCAGCCCGTTTATAAATGGTCGGTCTCGGTTTTGCTACTTGGACCGTCGGGCGCCCGACCGAGACCGACCGAATAATGCCTGACTGAGACCGGCCTATTGTGCACCAACTTGGCCCGACCCTTTAATGATTGTAGAATACCTATTTTACACCCCAAATTAAAGAATAAAAACTAAAAAGTAAAGACATGTTCACATTTTAAATAATGGTTTTATTTGGTATCATTTATTGATTTATTGTCATTTTTTTGGGCTTACATGAGTGGGCCGGAATATAAGAGCACATTTTAAAGAGTGCCCGTTTAAAAACCGGTTAAAGCCCATTTAACATTAAACATGTCCGTAGCCCGGTTAAGGCCCGACTAAAGCCCGATTAAGGTAGTCCGATTATAGCCCGAGGCCGACCGACCGAATATAAAGTGTATCATACCCTCAATAACTAAGCCCGATTAGTTAAATGGGCCGACACGGTGTAGCCTTTGAAAGTCTTTAAGCCCGATTAAACCCGACCGAGACCGGACCGGCCCAACCGGTTGACACCCCTAGCTTCAACAATAGCACACAAACCCCTTTTATCCTTTCCTTTCCATTATTTTTCTTCACCTTTAGTTTTCTTTGATGGAGAGAGTTACACTCACAACAACCCACTTGAGCCTCCATTGATTGAACTTTTCAATCTCGCTTGAACTAGATGAACTTCATATATTGGATACAAGTGAAAGGGGAGACTTCTCGTGAGATTTTTATACCCTTTGTTTTTTAAACCATTTTGTTGTTATCTTGTTGCAGGGGTATAGAACTCAAAATGATGAAGAAGTAACAACTTAAATCACTCAAACCACAGTTGTGCAGATCAAATTAAGTACAAGTTCATCCACTAAAAAGTTTGAAAACAGAATATTTTCAAAGCTTTTTGTACACTTGCGCAATACCATAATATTGGGCTGATCGCAGCCCTTGGATTAGATGCACAATAAATTAGGCTTAATCCAAGCCATTAAATTCATCCATGTGTACCAGCGTGAGATGTGGAAAGTCTAACAAATTAGTATGCATCCACGTGATAAGGGAGACTTCACCCATAAAGGTATTTTGACATCTTTCGATCCATGATTGAATCAAGAGAGAACCTTCAATCTTAATCGTCCAGTTTTAACATAAATAAATGACCCAGATTCAATCAAGCTGAATCATAAAATGATTCCACTTTGCATAAATTTTTAAACAATGGAGATGATATGGTGTGATGCAATGCACAATCCTTAGTAGATGTAGCAAATCACAGAATCCGAGAGAAAATAAAACATGATATGGGCATTTATTTCACTCTTTTATATAGTTTAAACTCCATCAATAATTTGAATGCAAGGCACATATGTCGATCCAACAGTTAATTTAATTCTTGGAATCACAATCAATAATATTATTATTATTTAATTTTTTTTTTATCAACACACATATTAAATGCTTGTGCTAATAAAGAAGCAAGAGATCATTTGGTGCATCACGTGGTACAGTGGTTGCACCTCACAACCAATTGCTGAACCAGAGAAAAAATCTTCTCTTTTAAAGCATCTTTAAAAAATAGCAATAGAACCCATTTGAACTAGAAAACCATTTCAAAAAGTTTCCAAACCACTTGGACCAAACCAAAACCATCCGATTCAGATCGAATATAATTTTTTATAATTGTAGCATATTGTTGTCCGGCTCTTCAAACTTATGTATATAATGATATATTCCTGTAGAGTTTTAAACCAACACCGAGAGCAACTCACCTTGGGATTTTAGGACTTTTAATATCAGTCCCGCGGAAATCATGGTACCTCAATCATACGTTCTTGAATCGAGGCGAAACAAATTGTGTTGCATTCACGAATTGAGTCACTACCGTCCTCCAGAACAACCAATCATCAGAATGAGCCATATAAAATGACTAAAATTCTCTCAAACTTTACATTGACTATATCTTCTTCATTCACTATGAAATGAGGCAAATCTACCTACCTTGGAAAGAGTACGACATAATCTATAACTTTTTTGAAGACTCCAACACCTATAAAATTCATCTTTAATGGTCAAATTTCTCTCAAACATGAATGAGTCTAAAATATTGATATTGAGCTTGAAAATCCACAATAGACACAATGACTTCATTCATAGCACCAAATGTGACGACCCAAACCCGGAATAACGGTTAGAGTCCTGCTCTCGCGAGCCGTGATATCACAAGGGCAGGACTCTTACCCTTATCCTGGATTCGGGTCGTCACACTAAACCAACCTCAGATGCTCTATTCATCAATGTCATCACATTACAGTGATCGAATATTGTCATGTCATCACATTATAGTGATTGAATATTGTCATGTCATCACTATTGGCTACCTATCGTTGCTACGTGGTTGAGGTTGTCAATAAGGACATCCAATATACAATAAATTGATCTCAATATTTTAAAACACGTCATTCTATGTAAGGGAAGTCACATCATATATACACATTCCATAGTACATCCCCAGGCAATGTGAGTTTTTTTTTTTTTTACATCCATGCTTTCACTATAGATATATTTCTAACAGTTCCCTTCTATCGCACATCTCAAAGATTTACACTCTTATTGTGAATATATTTCCAACAGTCATCTTTATCCCTGGCTCTGATGACAATAAAGTGTCATGTGATTGACTCCAAACATAACATGATATTTTCCTCTTTGACAGGTTGATTTCACAGTTTTATAATGTTTCATTTCAAGTGACGGAGATCACATCATATATGCATATTCTATAGCACATTCCCATGTGATGTGGTTCTATATTCACACTTTCACTATAGATATATTCCCAACAACCATTCCCTTCCATAACACATCCTTAAGTAATTTCAGATTTTTTACAATTTTATAACCATGTTTCCACTACATATATATTTTCAACAACCATACGAATCCCTGGCTCTGATACCAATGAAGTGTCATGTGATCGGGCCAACCCATGACACTATATTGTTTGCTTTAAATTTAAAAATGTGTATGCCATGTAAGGAATGCCGCATCATATATATGTATTTCATAGTACATCCCTGACAATATAGACATTTCTATAGTTCTACAAGGTCTCCATCAACCACAGAGAGAAATTTGGCAAGATTGCCTTTCACTGTATTGACAAGGCCTTTTAGGGTAGGGACTTTACCAAAATTTTTATTTTTTATAAGAATAAAAGCAAAAGCACAAGTAAAAAAAATAAGAAAATAGGTGTCTGATATCTGATATAATCTATTATAGAGATAATGACATCACTCGACTAAGATCCTGATGATAAAAGATAAGTTCCTTGCTATTTGATTCCACTATAAAGCAACCCACTCTAAGGGAGATGCCCTCTAATATGCCACTTCAGATAGTTAGTGTCTCTCCTTCAAAAACCTCACCAAAGAGGATCATCTTAGATTTTTTTCAATATCAAATTTGTCTCATAATCATGAATAATCACACTAATTCCTCACTTTCCGCTATTAGGGTCTCTTGATGCATTACAATTATTCTTCAAGCAAGGCCTAGAGGGGGAACCCATGGCATTGGAGTGCACTTTGGGGGGCTTAAAATCAGGGTATAATTCTTAGTAGGCTTCTGGACCCAAGATGTTCGTTCCTCCATTTGTAATTATTTAAGATGTTAAAAAGTTTTTTTGATTTTCTCTATTTAGGGACTCCTATTTCTATTCCAAGAGATAAGTCACCTACACTATCACGAATCATTTCTAGTTCCAAAATAAAACTTCTTAAATAGGAAATACCTCTACTTTACCAAGTTAGTTGTGCAGTGCTCATTCAATATGCTCTTAGATCAATGCTTACCTATATAATATCTTGTTTCTTTTTTTAAGCTAATTTTTGGAAATGACTTCATTCAATTAATGTTGATTTTTGGCATGAGGAACATATATATATTTTTTCTGGCAGAGCACGGGGAACATGTTATTAAGAGAAAACTTTCTTTTGTCTGCCAGGTTAATGAAGCACGACTGAAAGGATGGAGGTTTAAAGAGGTGTGGTCTAATTTGAAGGATCTTCATAGATTTCTAACTGACCTAACAACCATTTCATGGCCTTTGAGCACCTTCCCCCAATTTTTTGATGTTTATAATCTTTTAAGTGACATTTTTCTTATGCTGAGACCTACGAATGAAATGGTTGTGTTTTTAGCCAAGATAGTGCTTACAACAATAAATAGGTATACAATAATTTTTGTAATCCGAACTGTGATACTCTTTTGCGAGTCTTATAATTTCTTTTTCTCTCTCTCTCTCTCTCTCTCTCTCTCTCTCTCTCTCTCTCTCTCTCTCTCTCTCTTTTATTTTATTTCTATTGGACAACCGTGTAAGCAAAAGCAGCAATATGTAGGCCTAAAGCAAAGGGAGCTTTGTGTATTAGAGGTAGTAGGATTCATAACAAAGCCTTGCTTTTAAAACTCTTGTAGCTGCTTTTTACTAATCCATATAATTTATGGGCAAGGGGGTGTTGAAGGCTAGATATTTTCACAATTGCAATCTTCTTCACATGTGGATCATGGATTTGGAATATATAGTATTAAGAAGATGTTATCTATCCTTAGAAGTTTGGTTTGTTAGAGGGTAGGTGATGGTCTTTAAATCTCATTATGGTATAATCCTTGAAATCGTTATCTTGATGGATTTTGTGTCCCTCTCACAGTTCCCCTATCCTTCACATACTACATTTATGAATATGTTGGAGGGTGGGTGATGGTCCTCAAATCTCATTATGGTATGATCCTTGAATTTAAAGGTGTATGACTCTTGTAATAAGAATCTTATTTATTCTGTTTTCCATGCATATGTGGCTAATGTAATTCTTAATATTTCTCTTTGCCAAACTAGGCATATTCTGATTTTTGGATCTATCCCAACCCAAAATTATGAATTTTACTACCAAGAATACAACTTCATGCTTGTTCTCTGATAATGATGTTCCTATTGATATGATATCTAAATTTAGAATCTGGCATGATATATGGTAATTTTCAATTTACCCCGAATTCAAACTTTTTTTTTGCTTTGAGATCTTTTTCAGATGTATTAAGGATAAATTTTGGATGTCTTCTATATTAAATATTAATCCATAATATGTATTATGTAATAAGGATATGAAATTTGACCATTTATTTATTTATTTTTTGCCCTACATCTTTGGATCAGAGGATCATTTGGGGCTTCGTACTGGAAGCACTTATGTTACTATATCTAAATTTGAAAAGTTGGATGTTCTTTCCATTATGGCCATATCCTGCTATTTTTTATTGTTGGCTCAATCAAATTATTTTTCTTCATTTGCCTCTTAACCCCTTAGCTATATTGTTTAATATCTAAAGATGGGTAGCTGATTTACATCGTGTGTATTCTGATAACTCCGTTTGTGTTTTATAAGGATTACCAACAATTTTTCATGTCGTCCATGCTGGCGTAGGGGTCACGTCAGCGGGGAGCATTCAATTCCCTTAATTTATTAATAAGGGAAAAAGAATGCTACCCAATATATTTTTTTTTTGGGTAAAAATTAATGCTACTCAACAGTGTTGTGTACACCTAAATACATAGGGAAGTGGATCCAAGGCATGGGCATCTTTTCATAGCTTGATTCCACTTCTCTATGTGTCTAGGCGTACACAACACTATTGAGTATCATTATTTTTTATTTATTAATAAAAAAATTTATTTTGACTTCTATGGATTTTGGCATTTCAGAATGTGTCTAAGAAGCAGAAGCCAAGGGGAATGCAGCAAGGATCGTGAAGTGCAATGGGCATGGGATGCTAGAGGTTAAATGTGTGGATTGATTGCAAGTACTTGGTGGAATGGATGGATGAGAAGCAGCATGCATGTTAGCCTTAGGGGTCTTTTAGACCATCATTGGATGTGTTTCATCTTAAGTCACCTTTTCATACTATTAATTTAGTTAAAAAAGACCGATGTGTAATATTGGTAGCACCAATTAGTATAGAGAGCTGGGATAGGTAAGTTTAAGGATTACTGTACAGTAGATTTAATTGATTTACTTTTATAATGGTTAATTATCTGTTTTTATAAAAGCAAATGATGAAGTAAGAAATTGTAACATTCTTTTGATTGTCTTATTCTCAAAAGTTATTGAATGGGAGAATTAAATTATTTTTTTAAAAAAATCATTTAAGAAGTATTATTAAAAATTTAAACTAAAATGTATTATTAAAATTAATTTTACACATTTATTAAGTAAACATGTTTAAAAAATAGGATTTATCCTCATCAAAAAAATAATGTTCTATAGGAGAAAGAACTCTACGTGATAGTATGCACACGCCTAGACACATCGGGAAATGTAATTAAGGCATGAATGTCTTTCACAACCTGGTTCTACTTCTACATGTGTTTAGATGTACATAACACTATTAGATAGCATTATTTTTTTCATGTTTTATATTAAAGGGCAAAAAAATAAGATTACAAATTTTTATTTTTATTGCCAACCTTGATTGCAACAAGGGTTTTTTTTTTTGTTGAAGACCTTACCTTTGCATTGTTACAGGAGTCAAACTCCCAAGTCACATGTCCAACAGTCCAATCAAACTTTTTGTCTAAGCTATTTTAAATACATTCTGGGCCATCAATCGTCACTAACAGTATGAAAAGGTCAAACTAATGCCATAAAAGATAGTCAGAAATGCAGTGGTTTAATTACTAGGAGATTTGGATAAGGAGAAGGGCATTAACACAAATTACAATTTGACAGTACGGTAAACATTACCAAAAAATATAGAATCACGGTAAACAACCAAACACTAATTGCCTCCATCCAACCATATGTCAATTTCCTCCCTCTCATACTCCACTAAAAGTCTCTTAACAGCTTTTAAAATTTTCTTCGGGAGAAGAATCAGCAGCGTAGCGCTTGTGTCAAAAATGGAGGAGTGAAACGATCACCTCAACCTTTATGAAATATAAAAACTTCACCTCTATTGATGATTTTGCGTATGTTCTCATTTTTTTCTTTTCTCAAATAGATTATGCCTTTCTCTGAATTATGAGAGAAAGAACTGTTGAATTATGCCTTTCTCTACATCAAGATATAGATATAGCGTGATTTGAAAAGAGGAAAAATTATGGAAGAATGTTTTAATCTAGGAGTGTAAGGATTGTGCTAATGTGGAAGCCAATGAGAAAACAACTAGAAGCAAGAATGTGAATTTGAAATCAAAACCGTTTATTAAAATCAAACTGAGCTGTTTACACCGAAACCTCAAAACAATTTAGTAAATGGTTTGATTTTAACTATTTAACCCATTGGTTTTAAACGGAATTAACACCGTGAAAATTGAATCATTTAAATTGTCAAAACCGATCCAATTAACCCGTATAACGATTAAATATTTGATTATTTTAACAAAACATAATGATTTAATTTATAGGGAAGAATTAAGGACCATAGAGTTATGTAGTTAAATCTTTACTTGTTCAATGCCTCATTTAATTTGATACAAGATTGAAACATTTATCAACAAGAGTAAATTTTAGTAAGCATGCGAATAAATTAGCAAATCGATTGCTAACCGTTTAAAAATCATATAGAATAAATTGAGATAAAAACCGTTTAAAACCATAAAACCGATATCATTTTAAAATCGTGGAACCAAAATCATTTATTAAAATAATTGTGATTTCATAAATTGCAACTATTAAGTAAATGGTACGATTTTAATTTCAGCCAGATAAATATAAACCGATTTAAATCGCACCGTATACACCCAAATCCAACCGATTAACACCGTTTGGTGGGGCGGTCATTTCACCCGCACAGAAATCTCTCTCCTGTAATGGAGGAAAATTTTTGTTCATGGGTTTTCGCACGCACGGGCCGGTGGGGTGGGGCCGTGGGGGCGGAGAATTAAAGAAAGACTACAGTGTCTTCTTCTTTCGAGAGAAGACTTTGGGTCGATCCCACATTACTGTTATGAATTTGTAGTATATTCTCTGTTTCTTTTCGATTCTGCAAGAAAGAATTTGGGTATGTAAAATGAAAGCAATGGGTTCGATCGACTGGGAGGAGGAATCTTACCCTGCATACAAAGATTTCAGTGCTCTTCTCTTGTTCGCTTTGTTCTTTCCAACGATACGCTTCTTTCTTGACAGATTCTTCTTTGAGGTATCATCATTAACCAACTTTTCAGGGTCTTGTTCTTCTAATTTTATTTCAATTTTTTATGTTTTCTGTAGATAATGGATGTGCTTACTAAAGATTATTCAGTTGATTCGTTCAATTCCCCACTCCTTTTTGTCTAAAAACATGTTTTGACTATTGAGTATTGATGATAGTAGTTTGAGATCCAGATATTGATTATTGAATGGTGGTTTGTCTGTTCTGATATGTTACTCTATTTGTCTTCAATTCAAGCATTCTTCCATTTATCCTCTTACAATTCAGTTTATCTACGTTGTAGGCGATTCGTTGGTTAAACTAATCGGAAATTTCAGTTAGCTAGATATTAATAGGTCAAGAACCTGATGAATTTATGTTGTCATTAGTTTAAGTTGAGCTCTGAGTTCGTAATTATATCTCATAAGACTTTAGTGTCAGATTAAGCTAGGATACATTAGTTGAGAGGTTACTGCAAATTTTTGTTACAGTAATATCTGATTAGTTTCTGTATAATGGCTTTATCTATGTCGGCTCCGTCTGGTTGCAAGAGAAAAAGGATAGGGATATGAAATAAAATCAAAACTAAAGTTGAAACTTTTGTAATCATTACTCCATGTGATTGGATAGTTTAACTCCAAACTATTTTAGATTTGTTTATTAACTTTTTCTTTACTTTGCAATTAAATAAATCCCTTTGATTTGAAATATTAGATATTTACCAGAAAGAAAAATTGAAATGTAAGATACATATTTCAGCTGAAAAGTATTATTACTAAATATGGTAAGAGTTTTGGGTAGGTTACACTATCATGATTACAAAACTTTACTTTTTTCTTTTCAAAACTGGTTTCACGTCCCTTAGGAGCCACGTTTACATGGACTTTTCAAGTGGAGATCAGGTTGAACGGTCTAAAAATGTCAGTACCAACTGTATTCCAGTGCTGACTGCTTTGTGCCTGTATAAAATGTAAGTTTGTCATTACTGGACAAATATAAGTTTCTATCAACTAGGTTGAGTAACAATCACTTATACGTCAAGTTTATGATTACTCCACCTCATTTATTAGTATCTGTTATCTGTCGATGTTAGCTCTTTAAATCCAAATTTTTTGGTTGAACGCTTAAACCATGTTCTTTTCTCAGCTAGGTTTGTCGAGTTCCCACTTCTCTCCCCCCTTTTCTATTTATCTGTCCAGTCATCAGTTTGTCTATCTGACATTCCATCTTTTCTTTGTTAAAGATTCTCTGGTGATATTGAAACGTCTAAAAATATCATTTGGGTTTTTTCTTTTTGCACAATAAATTTTTCAACAGCAGAGATAAACAGCAAGAACTGGAAACCTTCAAGAAAATCATCCTGTGATTCATTTTTATGAGGTTTAAAAGAATTGTCTCGGAAGGGTTAGTTTTCTTCTTCACATGTACTGTATATTGAAATCCAGATACTGTCTACCAGTTTGGGAAAAACTCAGTTTTGGCAGAAATTTACAAGGAAAATTTGTAGAGCTGCCAGGTTTACATATCTTTACGCTGTATGCTACTTTTTGACCCTAGAAGCATGAAAACCTCATCCTTCTGTCTATGGTTCACTTTGTAACAGTGATTGTTGGTTTGAACAGAAATCTTATTACCTTTTCCATGATATCTGTGTGCATGTGGTTTAAATTAGTCCCTACTGAATTCTTGAGTTTGAGATGGTCCTTTTTTCCGCCCTCCCAAAACTCTACTTGGACTAATTCAGAGTCTGAACTTATCAAAATAAACTTTTAGAAATGGTTGCTTGGCTTGTTTCCCACTGTAGAGTTTCAGAAAATCATGTCCTTGAAATTTTTAATGGAGCTCCTGTTCATCGACTCTTGGTTTGTTTCCCATTGAGCTGGAAACCCAAATAACCGTGAACTTTGTAATACTTGTGCTAATGCAAGCATGCATGACAAGTCTTCATTCAATTCTGGGAAGGGTATGAAAAAACCATGGTTTGTTCACATTGTGAAGAGAAAGTAACTTGGTTGAGACTTGTCCTGTCTTTTTTATACCATCATACAAGGATCCATGTAGCCGACCCCATTTATGTGGGATAAGGCTGAGTTGAGTTCTTCACAGGGGGCTACAGATGTTACTTCAATTGTATGATGAAATGGTCCCACCTAACTCCTGCTAAGGAATTACAAAATATAGGATTCAATACTATAATTTGTAACTGGAGAGGATCATTGTCACCACTGCTAAATCCAGTAACCACAGTTTCTTAAAGCTTTAATTAGTGTACTACCTGAGAATAGTGCCCTAAACACATGCTGGTATGTAAGTGCGGTACACATATCGTGAAAGGGGGAGCACGTGGGTGAGAGTGCCTAATTGTAATGAATTTTAAAGTCAAAAGCATCTCAGAACATATCTACATAGTATCAAAATAAAGGATGAGCACTTCCAAGTTCCAATTTTCTACGTAGTATGAATTTTAAGCTAAAAGATGTCTACTAAAATCAAAATATATCGGTCTACCTTCAAGCATACTACCAAACGGTGGATTGGTTTTCTTCTAAGCACCTGATTTGAGGATTGTAGGCCCTTCCAAATTTAGACAGTGTTTCAAAGCTTGGTCTCATATCCTTCATGTCATCTGATTGAATTGGTATTGATTGAGAATGATTTCTGTTGGTAGGGGCAGTGGATGAGTATCCATATGGTGAACAGTTTGTAACTTCCAGAAGGATTCTTACTGAGATACCTTGGATGATCCTTCCAGAATGGTCCGAATCATGGGAATAATCCTTCCTATGGTACTGACCTTAAAACCTTACTCTCATAGCAGTTTATTGATTGTAAATGAGAGCTCCACTATCTCTGTAAAGATTAGGTTAAATTTAGAATGTACACAAGATTGTCAGTGGGCTTTTTCATTATCCAACTACAAGAACAACAAAACTCTGGAATCAGCGTCTTCCTTGTTCAATTTATTTGTTTGCTCTAGAAGCTGAAATTTTTTAGGGTACTAAGATGAGCTGAAGCCTGAACAAATGGTACGTATCACATTTCAATTCTATCGTTTGTTATTGGCATTCAGTTTGATGAAGTTAACTGTTTTAAACCCAGTTGCTACTTTCATATGTTGCTCTTGACATACATTAGTGCCTACCACTTCATTTTATTTAAATCTTGTTTTGTTCATTGGGGGGCTGGGGTGAGGTTGGGGAGCATTTCTTGTTCCCACATTGATTTTCCATGTCTTGAGTTTACTATGACTTATCATTTGTTGATCGTGCTCTATATGACTGATGGATCCACTTAGTTGTTCAAGTGGTAGAATTTTTTGCCCGACAAAAAGGATTAGATGCTTTAGTTTTTCTTGTCGAAGTTTTTGTCCATAAAGTGATGCAGACATGGCTGCACTTTGATGCAGATTAATCATCAAATAAGCTTCTTTTATTAGGAATAAGCCTAGGGTTTGATTGTATATGTGTTGGGCCTTCAGTCCATGTGGTTTGGAGTGTATTGGGCCACTTTTTTGGGTCTAAAAGAGGGGCTCTAAGATTGAGTACGGGATTACGAGTTAGCTTCCTATGTTCATTAGTTCCCTTTTTAGTTGGGTTTTGATGGGGTTAATTAGTTTCTAATTTCAGTACTTCTTATTTTCTAGTTTCTATTTCTAGTTTTAGTAACTAAAGGACTTTCTATTTTGTAAGTTTCTATTTTCAGTTTTAGTAACTAGGTGAGTTTCTAATTTTTAATTTCCTATTTCAGTTTTTAGAAACTAAAGTTAGTTTTTATTTTATGTAATCCCCATTATTATTATAAATAAAGAAAGGCCTCTCATTAGGAGTCCGACGATTTAATGAAAAAAAAAAAGATGATTTTGATAAACAAATTAATGGCTGCTGCTATTGTCTTCTCCATAAAGAGTTGTCTTGTGTTTGATCAAGGCTGATGGAATTGGTGTTTGATCCAATTGACTCTCTGTAGTGAGAAGCCCGAGAGGTCATCTTCTACTTTATTATATTTTCTTTTACTATTTTCCAACACTCCAAGGTATTGAACTGTTTGTGTACGATGTCTTGTATTCCATCACAGTTTAATTCAAGGAGCACTGGTGCAGCGCCTCGATAGGCAGGACGGCGGTCCTGCTATAAATTGTGTACTCTCCAGATTAGGGTTTTTTCGTTATAAATTTGTAGCGAGGGTTTCTTTCTCGGTAATGTAAGCAATACTGAGAGGTGTGAGGGATGAGCGTTGTAACCCTATTCTCCATAGATAGTGAAGTAGGATCTCATCTCACCGGGGACTTAGACAATCTTGCCGAACCTCGTAAATTTGTGTGCATTATTTGTTCTTGTTTTTCCATTATCTTCTGCATCATTTTAGGGTTGCATTTCTACAAATTGGTATCAAAGCTCTAGGTTTTCATTTCCTAGGGTTTACTATCACGATGGCAAGGAAGGGATCGAATGTCAAGTATGATATCGAGCGGTTCAATAGGAAGAACAATTTCAACCTCTTGCGTCAAAGGATGAAGGATCTTCTGATATAACAGGGTTTGGCGAAAATGTTGTTGGGAAAGTTGAAGAAACCTGCAAAAATTACTGACAAAGATTGGGAAGAGATGGAAGAAAAGGCAGTAAGTGCTATTCGATTGAATCTTTCTGATGATGCCCTACATTATGGTGTGGGTATCGAATCTGCATCGCAGTTATGGGCAAAACTTGAAAGCATCTACATGACGAAGTCTTTAACGAACAAGTTGTATTCTCTATAAATGGAGGAAGGTGCGGATCTATTAGAGCATCTTAACATGTTCAATCAGTTCATAAGTAAACTTGCAAATCTAGAGGTTAAGATCGAGGATGAAGACAAGGCATTACTATTGCTATCGTCGCTCCCAGAATCATATGATCACCTGGTAATGACTCTCTTGTACGGGAAGGAAACCCTTGGGATTGATGAAGTCGCGGCTAACCTCATGTACAAGAAGAAGGCCAGTAGTATGAAATCTCAAGGAGAAGGTCTTTTCGGAGGTGACAAAGAGTAGGAAAGAGGGAGATCAAATCAGAAGAGATCTGGGAAGGATCGATCAAAATCAAAAGGGGCAAAGACAAAGGTCTCTTGTTACTATTGCAAAAAAGAAGGTCATCTGAAGAGAGTGCTTGAAGAGGAAGGCGGACTTGAAGAAGAAAGGTGTAGATAAGGCATCTGAGGAAGCCAGCGTGGCTGACAGTTTAGATGGAGATGATGGAGATGTACTCTCTATATCATCAGCTAAGAATCAACCTTCTAATTCTTGGATTTTAGATTCTGGATGTTCATATCACATGTGTCCACATAAGGATTGGTTTGATTCATATCAACCATATAATGGTGGGTCTGTCCTAATACGGAATGATGCTGTATGCAAGACCATTGGGATAAGCATTATCAAAATCAAGATGTTTGATGGGATACTAAGAACTTTAGTAGATGTGAGACATGTACCAGAATTAAGGAAAAAATTTGTATCATTGGGGGCACTTGACTCAAATGGTTGCAAGTACATAGCAGAAGGTGGAGTTCTCAAAATTAAGGGTGTTATGGTTGTCATGAAGGGACAACTAACTAAGAAACCTATACACACTCATAGGGAGTATTGTTACAAGTGGAGCATCTGTGACTACAGATGCAGGATCTGATACAGATGATACATATCTGTGGCATATGCGGTTAGGGCATATGGGAGAAAGAGGATTGATGGAGCTTCATAAAAGGAAATTGTTGAAGGGAGTGAAAACTTGTAAACTGAACTTCTGCAAGTACTGTGTGTTTGGAAAACAGTGCAAGGTTAATTTCAAAACCTTAAAACATAAGAGTAAAGGGGTGCTTAATGTATGGGGTCCTTCAACAACAAAATCTAAAGGTGGGCAGAATACTTTGTGACCTTTGTTGATGATTACTCAAGGAAAGTCTGGATCTACTTCATGAAGCATAAAAGTGAGGTGTTCACTAAATTTAAGGGATGGAAGGCTGAGGTAGAAAGGAAGTCAGGAAAGAAAATTAAGTACTTGAGAACAGATAATGGAGAGGAGTACACGTACAAGCCATTTCTAGAATTGTGCAAAGCTGAAGGGATTACACATCACTTCACGGTTCCAAAGACACCGCAACAAAATGGTGTAGCTGAATGGATGAACAGAATACTTCCAGAAAGAGCTCGGAGTATGAGGTTGAATGCAGGGTTGAGCAAGAGATTTTGGGTAGAAGTAGTGAATATGGCATGTTTCCTCATCAACAGGTCTCCATCAAAGGCGATTGATTGTAAAATTCCCAAAGAAGTATGGACAGGAAAACCAGTAGATTATTCAATTATAAAAATATTTGGTTGTCTACCCTATGCGCATGTTGAGAGTGAGCAGCGTTCCAAGTTAGACTCAAAGTCTAAGCAATGTATCTTTCCTGGTTTTAAGAAAGGTGTAAAGGGATTCAAGTTGTGGGATCCAAGTTCACAGAAAGTTATGGTTAGCAGGGACGTTGTGTTTGATGAGTCTCATATGGTGGAGTCAAATTGTAATTCACAAGCAGTTGATAAAAATAAAGAAGGTTCTACTGTGCAGGTGGAGTTAGGTGAGTAAGAAACAACAAGAGAGAATGAGTCATCCAGTGACTTACTAGGACAACAGGAAACAATAAAAGTTTCCTATACTGTGGCAAAGGGTAAAGGGAAGCGTACTCACAAAGCACCTGTGAGATAAGGGTTTGAGGGCATGATTGTCTATGCCCTCGCTATAGGTATATGTGACCCATCTTCCTACCATGATGCTTTGAATGATACACAGCGTGATAAATGGATGACAACTATGATGGAGGAAATGGGGTCTCTACAGAAGAACAAGACTTGGGAGATTGTGGAAAAACCCAATGGAAGAAAAATCTTTGGATGTAAATGGGTCTTTCATAATAAAGAGGCAGCATCTGAGAAGGAGCATGAAAGATATAAGGCCAGACTTGTAGCCAAGGACTATGCACAAAAGGAGGGGATAAACTACAATGAAATATTCTCTCCAGTGGTAAAACACACTTCGATCCGGGTATTACTTGCTTTGGTGGCCATGTATAATTTGGAGCTTGAACAACTTGATGTGAAGACTGCATTTCTTTATAGTGACATGGAGGAACATATTTACATGGAGCAGCCTGAAGGTTTCAAGGTGCAAGGAAATGAAGATCATGTTTGTCTGCTTAAGAGGTCGCTTTATAGTCTTCAGCAATCTCCTAGGCAGTGGTGCAAGCGCTTTGATTCCCACATGATGGAGATTGGCTACACAAGAAGTGAATATGATAGTTGTGTTTATTATAAAGTGTCAAGTGATAATTCCATTATTTTTTTTATGCTTTATGTTGATGACATGCTTATTGCTACAAAAAATAAACATGATATAGTCTCTTTGAAGTCTTTGTTGAGTGCTGAATTTGAGATGAAGGATCTTGGTGCTGCTAAGATCCTTGGTATGGAAATCCTTAGAGATAGAAATGTAGGTAAACTTTGGATAACTCAGAAGAGGTATATTAAAAAGGTGTTAGAGCGTTTCAACATGGAAAAGGCTAAGCCGGTTAGCACTCCATTAGCTAGCCACTTCAAGTTATCTGAAAGGGAATGCCCTACAACACATAAGGGTTGGAGCATGTCTCAGGTCCCCTATGCTAGCACAGTTGGGAGTCTCATGTATGCTATGGTTTGTAGCAGGCCGTATTTGTCTCATGCAGTCAGTGTTGTTAGTAGATACATGAGTAATCCAAGGAAGGAGCATTAGAATGCAATTAAGTGGATCTTCAGATATTTGAGCAAGACTAAAGATATAGGTGTTATGTTCAGTGGCAAGGGAAGTTTCACAGAATTGGAAGGTTATGTTGATTTTGACTATGCTGGTGATTTAGACAAGTGGAGGTTTACTACAGGGTATGTATTTACATTGGCTGGTGGACCTATATCATGGAGGGCGATGCTTTAGTCTACAGTTGCATTGTCCACTACAGAGGCAGAGTACATGGTGGCAGTTGAGGTTGCCGAGGAAGGAGTTTGGTTGGCTAGACTGGTTCGTGAGTTGGGGTTGGAGCAAGGAGGTACCGTGTTACATTGTGACAATTAGAGTGCCATACATCTTGCAAAGACTCAGGTGTTTCATGCAAGGATAAAACATATTGATGTGAGATTTCATAAGATCAGGGAACTTGTGTCAAAAGGCATTATTCACTTGAGAAAATTTCATACAGATCTCAATCCTGCAGATATGTTTACCAAGCCAGTTACTATAGAGAAGTTCGAGTCCTGTTTGGACTTGATTAATATTACTCATTGTTGAAGATGAGGGATGCACCGGGTTTGTACCTCCAATGAGGTACGGGGATGAAGACGTCTACAGGTTATCTTTACAGGAGGCTCGACAAAATTCAAGCCAAGGTGGAGATTGTTGGTGTACGCTGTCTTGTATTCCGTCATAGTTTAATCCAGGGAGTACTGGTGCATCGCCTCGACAGGCAGGATGGTGGTCCCGCTATATTGTGTACTTTCCGGATTAGGGTTTTTTGCTATATATTTGTTGCGAGGGTTTCTTTCTCGGTAATACAAGTAATACTGAGAGGTGTCAGGGTCGAGCGTTGTAACCCTACTCTCCATTGATAGTGAAGCAGGATCTCATCTTACCGGGGACGTAAGCAATCTTGCCGAACCTCGTAAATCTATGTGTATTTTTTGTTCTTGTTTTTCCATTATCTTCTGCATCATTTTAGGGTTGCGTTTCTATAAACTCCATCTCAGTTCATCCCAGATCTGATTTTCCCTTTAGTCTGATCTCTTGTCCTGCTGTCCTACTTTGTTGAGGTTGTTCTTTGATTAAAATTTCCTGCAATTGAGACTTGGTTAGACTCCTTATCTTAGTCTACATTACACTTACCTGATTGGACCAGCATGACCGGTTTTGGTAGCCAAGAGTCAAGAAGAACTGGTCTAGCCCAAGGTTTTGGTCCAACAAGGGTTGAAAATAAATTAGTAGTTTATTTTGTCTTTTATTTCACAAAGTAGGAACGTAGGACTGTTAGGAGTAAGAGTTGGCTTGCTTTGTTTCTTTCTGCATTAGGTTCCTTTTAGGATTGTTCCTAGTTTAGGCTAGTTACTATTTCAGTTGATTTTCTAATTTTATGTCTTTACTTTTCTATATATTGGCTGTAACTGATGGACAAGTTAGAGTGAATTGAAAAATGAAGTGAGAATTGGTCTAGTATAATGCTCTGTGAGGGTGTGTGCTTTCCCTTTCCCCCCTGCTACTCTAATCTCCCACTTCTCTAGAGGCCCTCCATCAACTTGGTATGAGAGCCGAAGGGTCCATCTTCTTCGTTCTTTTTCCCTGTTCTAACGCTTATTCACCTTCCCATTATTTCTGTTCTCTACTTAGAAGTAGTTAAAAAAATGAAAAGGTCTCTGTTGCACAAACAGATAAGTCGGTACCCCAAATTTCCCTTCCATCTTTTATAAACCCCTTGAATTCCTAACCGGAAAACCCCTTTCCCTGCTGTAACAGCAAGAAAAAAAATAAAAAAATAAAAGTAGAGAGGCCGAGAGGCATCAAAAAGAAAAAAGGAAAAGCAGCAGAAGAAAGATGATGAGAAGAGAGAGAACAAGACAGGTTCGAAGTCCTCATGTTGGTCGCCACTTCTCTTGACACCACCAGCCCCTTGGACTTCCTCCTCCTCCCTCTCGTTGGCCCCTCCTTTGTTGCAGCGCAGCCCTCCCCGACTCCTTGGTTCGAATAGGAGAACACTCCCACTGTTGGTTTCCTTCTCCAAGTAGGAGACCTCTCCAATCTCGTATGTCGGTGAACCCTTTACCCCACGATCTCTCCTTGTTTTTTCTTTAATTTTTGTGATTTCCAGAATTTCCCTCATACTTCATTCTTATATTTGAGTTATCCTTTTAAACTTGGTTCCAACTTTACCCTTATACATGCATTGCAATTGTGCTTTTAATTAAACCCATCATATTACATAATTGCCATTCATTTAGGGATCTCCTTTAATTACCATTTTTCCATTCCTCTTTAAGCTTCCATCTATTTACTATCTTGCCATTACTC
Source organism: Macadamia integrifolia (assembly GCF_013358625.1). Classification (NCBI taxonomy): domain Eukaryota; kingdom Viridiplantae; phylum Streptophyta; class Magnoliopsida; order Proteales; family Proteaceae; genus Macadamia; species Macadamia integrifolia. The sequence goes on from NC_056568.1 coordinate 18,850,047, forward strand.
TTTGAGTGTTCTTTTGTTTATCCTCACATGGTAGCTAATAGTGAAGTTATGTAGTAGCTCAACTCCTACAAGGGAGAAACTGATGCAAAAATTGATGCCTTCACTACCATTGTCACTTCCCTTTAGACAATGATGGAATCTATGCAAGTTTCTATTGATCGATTGGTGGCCGCATATAGGAGAAAGAGTCCCATTCAATCTGGGGATTCTTCCAACACCACCCCTATGATCTGTCACTACCACTACTACTACCACTACCACCACTACCACCACCACCACCACCACATCGTACACCACCACTGCCACCTCCATCACCATATGGAACTGGTCGATATGATGATAATGGAGCAGAAAGAGCAGCAAGACTAGATGTCCTTGACTTTTTATGGAGATAACAATCCAGAGTTGTCCCTTGATTGGATTCATAGTTTAGAAACCTTCTTCAGATGGTACGGATTGACTGAGGCCCGAAAGGTGTTATTTGTAGAGGCTTAATTGAAACTGAACTTGAGGCATTGGGTTAGTCACTACTTGGGCTAAAATGCATGAAGTCATGCACCGGAGATTTTGCCTTCTGATTACGAGCAACACATGCACATTAGGTTTACACAATTGAAACAGGAAAATCTGACCGTTAAAGAGTATGTTGCTAGATTCTATTATTATGCCGCTCATTCTAATTTTGAGTGGGATGAAGAAGTATTTGGTGGTCCAATTCCGTAATGGTTTTCACCCTCAAATTAGTGCTGCCCTTGCATCTAGTCGACTACCTACCATGGAAGATGTTGTATAGGTAGCATGTTAGGTTGAGGAAAGTCTAAAACGTACATACAATTGGAGAAATTTTATAGATTTCCTCAAGGTATTGGCTTCGTTCACCAACACCTACCCAGGAAAAGTCATTCAGCAGCCCACAGACTAGTGCTTCATCTATGGTATCTTCACGACCTAGCCGACCGTATTCTTCACCTCGACGTGATTCAGACATGTCATATTCACGGCCTAATTTTCCATACTCTCCACCTCGGCGTGGTTCTAATAAACCTTTTGAGACGTTAAAGTTTCCCCATCAGTGCTTTATATGTAAAGGATATGGACATTACAATGCTTAGTGTCCCAACCGTTTGCTTGCTTTTCTTGATGACGATTCTCCTTTACCTTATATTCCAGAAGCACAACTCGGTTCTAAAACAATTGATTTAAGGGAAGAACGTGAGTTAGGTGAAGTCCATGACACTTCCAATAATGAGGACCCACATCCTTTTTTTGTCATTCATGTGTTGACCACTCAAAAAGTCACTGAAGATGAATATTGGCGCCATAGTAGTATTTTTCAGGCCCGTGTGAAGTGCAATAACCAACTATTAACCTTGGTTATTGATGGTGGTCGTTACATTAACGTTGTCTCTGAAAACATTGTTCGTAAATTGGGATTGAAACAGAACCACATCTATATCCTTACAAGATTGCTTGGGTGAACAACACTAATCTCAAGATCACAGATAAGTATTTGGTCACATATTCTATTGGTGGATTTAAGGATACAGTCCAATGCAACGTCCTCCCTCTGAAGGTTCTTCTTGGTAGACTATGGTTGTTTTACAAGAAAGTCCATCATTGGGGTTATGCCAACACCTATGCTTTCAAGCATAACAACAAGACTCTGAACTTTCATCCTGCCAAAGATGTTCCAGAAATTAAGCTCAAGAAGATGGTGGAATCGTTCCTCATTCAGCATATTCCTTCAAACGTTCTCCTTGGTCCTTTTCCTAACTCGATGGAGTCGAGTTCTTTTCAGAGGATGAGAGTTGATGCAGACATGGCAGCACTTATCTGGTTGGATCAGCATGACCGGCTTTGGAAGCCAAGAGCCAAAAAGAACCGCTCCAGCCCAGGGTTTTGCTCCAGCCCAGGGTTGCAAATAAATTAGTACTGTATTTTGTCCTTTATTTCACAAAGTAGGAACGTAGGACTGTTAGGAGTAAGAGTTGGCTTGTTTTGTTTCCTTCTGCATTAGTTTCCTAGTTTAGTATAATACTATATCAATTGAGTTTCTATTTTTATGTCTTACTTTTCTCTATATTGGCTGTAACCGATGGATAAGTTAGAGTGAATTGAAGAATGAAGTGAGAATTGGTATGGTTTTATGCTCTGTGAGAGTATGTGCTTTCCCTCCCCCCCCCCGCTACTTTGATCTCACTCTTCTTCTCTAGGGGCCCTCCATCGTAAAGTGATGTTGCTTTAAACATATGAATGTTAAGGCTCCATGGAGGAGCATCTAAGGACACTCGTCATGGTAGAAACATTCGCCAACTATTTCTGGCTGGCTGAGGGAACTTTTTGGTCTTTCTAATAAATATTAATTCACGTGCTTGTACTACTTGGACATTCTGAAAAAAAAAAAAAAAAAACAAAACAAATAGAGAGCATTGGGACCATGGTTGTATAGCCTAGGCCACTAGGCCCTTCAGAATGGTCAAGGTTTTTTACTACTTGGCCTTGACTTGGTGTCACGGCCTTGTCTAGGTGTTGCTTTTGCCAGATTTTTCCCTAGGCTCCATTTTAGGTTTTATATTGTTTTTGTAATTGCTGTTGAAGAATGGACCCTTTATACTGTGAGGGGTCGGACTCCCACTATAGTTAGCTTGCTGTTTAAGATTAGGAGATTTGCTTCTTATTTGTTTTGCTTACTTATTTTCCCTTGTTTCCTAATTAGGATAGTTTCCTTTTTGTCATGTACTTAGTTGATTATAAATAAGAAAGCATTGGAGACTGCTATTCACGATTCTGTGAACTAGCAGTCTTGGTTCATCTCTTCTTCTTCCCTTCTTCTCTCTTCTCTTGTGGTGGTTGCTGGTTGTTAGGTTTGCATATTGCTACAATTGTATATGGTGCACCTTATTGCAGCTTATTCTGTCTTTGAGGGGGTTGAAAAAAAAAAAAAAAAAACTATAGTTAAGTCCTAAAATCATGGTAATTAGAAAAACAAACACTTCTTTGATCGTTTATCACATTTTTTTTAATAATGTTGGAGATCAGATTGATTGGTGAATGCCTCGTGTCTCATTTCTAGTTTTACTTTGGATTACCACTAAGTATGACTAAACGTTGACATAACTTAGTTAGGATATCAGTAAATGATAGGTACTAACATAACTTTAAAGGTCCTAAACTAAACCTGTTTTATGCATACCTTGACCAATAAAACCTCACCTAGGAGAAACCTTACACACCAAGGCCCCTGGCCAGCACCTTGGGCTTGCCTTTGCACCTTGAAATTTTGATTTGGACAGTGACTCTACTTTGCTGGATAGAAGAATTCTTATGTGAAACCTTTCTTTTTGTTGGGGCCACAAAGTAGCAAGCAATGTCTAATTTTCCAAACCATTAGTAATTATGAATCTATCCTATTTTGGATAGAGGAACGGTAATAGGTTTCCATTGGCCCTTCAGTTTTATTTCATGGTCCTTACTATTTATTTGGTTCTGAGGGAATATCCATGAAAGCCACTTTGTCAAATATTAGTTCTGCATCTCAAGTTGAGATGCTTCCCTTGTAGTGGGTATAATATATTTCCCTTTCCTCTCTGCTTTCTGTTCCCTTTCTCCTATTGGTACTCTGCTTAGTCTGAACTGAAGATACATTCCTTGTAGAAAGTGGCAAGACGACTCATTTTTGGGAAGGGACATCAAATGCTGGATGTTGAGACAAAAGGGAGGAGGCACAAGATCAAGAAATTCAAGGAATCAGCATGGAAATGTATTTATTTTCTTTCAGCAGAGATTTTGGCTCTATCTGTCACATATAATGAGCCCTGGTTCACTAATACCAAAAGTTTCTGGGTGGGGCCAGGAGATCAGGTCTGGCCTGATCAAAAGATCAAGTAAGATTTCTGAGTAATCTCATAAATAGTCATGGTTCTCAACTTAGGAAGTGTTCTTGCCTACAGATTACATGATTTTATCCGCAGTTTGATTGGTAACTCTCATGTTATTATATTAAATATTCGTGATTCTCCTGGTGCCCAGATTGAAATTGAAGGGATTGTATATGTATACTGCTGGATTCTACACATACTCCATATTTGCTCTGGTTTTCTGGGAAACAAGACGTAAAGACTTTGGGATATCAATGGGTCATCATGTAGCAAGTGTGATTCTTATTGTTTTGTCTTACATACTCAGGTATATTTTGAAGGGTTCATTTGTAACCCACCCAGTTAGTTGATGTTCTTCACTGTAACCTTGAGGTAGCAGGTTCAATTTCAACTTATAAAGTACTAGGGATGGCTTGAAAGAAGCCTCAATGCTTGGTGCGTGTTAAATGTAGGTGTGAGGTTCATGAGAGTTGTGTTATATGCTTCTTACTCTTTCTGCATTCGAAGTGTACCAAAAGTTCTGTTGCCATTTCTTGCAGGTTTGCTCGTGTTGGATCAGTTATTTTAGCTCTGCATGATGCAACTGATGTGTTTATGGAAGTTGCAAAGATGTCCAAGTACAGTGGTTTTGAAAAGCTTTCTAGCTTTTCATTCGTTCTTTTTGTTTTGGCATGGATCTTACTTCGTCTTATCTACTACCCATTCTGGGTCCTATGGAGTACAACGTGAGTATAACTTGCAGCATTTTGGTTTAACTTTTGATTGATATAGTGCCATCTTACTTCATCAGAAATTGGGCCGACAATGGAAGCAATCATGTACACTAGTTTTTTCTTTTCCCTTTTTATTTTTATTTTATTTTATTTTATTTTTTTTTAATATTCTTTTGTTTCCTCCCCCTTAAGGATTTACTTTGAAAAGTATTACAGTTTTTGGGACTTTCCTGACAGACCGCTGTAAATGTATTTTATGTAAAGATATCTAACGTACTTGGCAATCCTCTAGTGTTTCAAAAAGTAGGATTTAAATGTTGGGAGCAGGTTCTTTGGATGGGACTGTCTATGGGTATCTAGCCTTGTTAGATCAAACACCAAGAAATTCGAAAAATAAAGAGAATAGATCCGCACGACACAGAGATTTAACGAGGTTCACACACCAGGGTGGTGTGCTACGTCCTCGGGCGAAGAAGAAGATGTTTCATTATGCAAAAGAGAAACTACACCCAAGCAGTGACGAGAAAAGTCGCCCTGAAACCCTAGCTTGATAAACCCCCAAAATATAATGACTATTCTCAACAAGCAATAGTACATTATATATATACCCCAAGTCGTGGGTCGACCCATCGGGTCGCGGTCGATCCGGTCAAACCATACCGATGGCCCAACCCCTTTGCTTCCATCACAGATCTCAGAAAACTTTTCATTCGGGTTGCCACCAAAATATGTCGGAGTGGGTCAACTTCAAAACGGGTCAAGAATTCGAGACAAACTTAACAAATCTCCAGCTTAGCTTGAATTCTCCTCTAACAGATAAACCTGCTGTAACAGACCCAGTGACTGTAGTACCCTGCAACATATACAAACTTCCAACCTTGATTCCTTTCATCAATAAGAGAACACCCTTACTGATCTTTATGACTCCACCTTCAGCTGTGTACTTACACCCATTTGAATCAAGAGTGCCTAAACTGATGAGATTCTTCTTCAAATCAGGGACATGCTTGATATTAGACAAGGTTCTGACAATGCCATCATACATCTTGATATTGATCATTCCCATTCCAATAGTCTTACAAGAAGCATTATTTCCCGTCAACACAACTCCACCTCGAATTGATTCGTATGTGGAGAACCATTCACGATTGGGACACATATGGTAGGAACAACTAGAGTCAAGAATCCATTCATTCGGTGATCTAACTTTGTCATCAGTCACCAAAAGCATATCAGACTTACTCTCATCTTCAGCAATACTAGATTCTGTAGAATCATCTCTTTTCTGTTGATTTTGGGCACCATCACCTGCTTTCTGCTTATTTAAAAGCTTATAGCATTCAGATTTAATGTCCCTTTTTTTTACAGTAATTGCAGGTCAAATTCTTGTGCTTAGATTTTGATCTAACCTTCTTTTTGTCACCATGTGAAACCTTCTTTTTGTCACCATGTGAACCCCTTTCATTTGTTCTCCTTCTAGCTTTCAAACCAACACCATCAGATTTATTAGTAGACATTAACTCATCATCAATCTTCTGTTTGCTTTGCAGATTCATTTTGACATCCTCAATAGAGATTGTCTCTTTACCATAAATCATGGTATCCCTAAAATGCTTATAAGATGGAGGCAGAGAACATAATAATAATAAGGCCAAATCTTCATCGTCTATTTTAACATCTATTATTTTTAAATCAGTAACAATAGAATTAAACTCAGATATGTGGGATTTAATAGAAGTACCTTCACCCATATGAAAGGTATACAGTTGTTGCTTCAATCTCAACCTATTGGTGAGGGATTTGGTGAGGTAGAGATTCTCTAACTTCACCCCATAATTCTGTAGCCGTTTTCTCTGAGAGAACTTCCTGTAGAACATCATTCGAAAGACACAACTGAATAGCTGAAAGAGCTTTATCATCCAAATTTTTACAATCATCATCGGACATAGTTGCAGGTTTCTTCGCCTTCCCAAATAGGGTTTTCTTCAAACCCTGCTACGTGAAAACAACCATCATTCGAACTTGCCATAAACTAAAACTGATGTTGCAGTCGAACCTATCAATATCGTATTTCGTTGAAGCCATGGATCGAAGTAACTCAAAGCTCTGCTACCAGCTTGTTAGATCAAACACCAAGAAATATAAAAACTAAAGACACAATAGTTCCGCACGGCACAGAGATTTAACGAGGTTCACACACCGGGGTGGTGTGCTATGTCCTCAGGCAGAGAAGAAGTTTCACTGTGCAAAAGAGAGATTGCACCCAAGCATTGGCGAGAAAAGTCACCCTGAAACCCTAGCTCGATAAACCCCCAAATACAATGACTATTCTCAATAAGCAACAGTACATTATATATATACCCCAAGTTGCGGGTCGACCCATCGGGGCGTGGTCGATCCGGTCAAACCATACCGATCGGCCCAACCCCTCTACTTCCATCACAGATCTCATAAAACTTTCCATTCGAGTCGCCACCAAAATATGTCGGAGCGGGTCAATCTTCAAGACGGGTCAGGAATTTGAGAGAAACTTAACAAGCCCATTGTACCATAAAACAGGTTTGATGAGGGGCTGAAATTTTGAAGAGGTTGACCTAGAGGTCCCCGCTCACATGTCAAGTTTCAATTCAATTGGAGTTGGCCAAGTGGCAAAATAAAGTTTTCAAAACATCAGGACTACCCAGAAGGAGCATGAGAATTCTTAAACTATCAAGAAGGTGCATGACAAGAAATGAGAGGTATATGACTGAATTTTATTCTGGCATTTGTAAGTGGCCAATCCAGACCATTCTCTAGTCTCCAACAACAACAACAAATTTAGCCTCATCCCAACTTTATGGGGTCGGCTACATGGATCAGTGCAAAAACAAAATAGGAGAAATGAAAGTACAAGGAAAGAAACCCAGCACCAGAAAGTCAGGAAAATCTCAGCCAAACGGGGTTGGCCACATGGATCTTGCCCTCCAATTGGCTCCATCTGAGGTCATACCTGGGACAAGACCTAGACACTGCATGTCATACTTCAATTGGAATCAAATCACTCCTCCTTACTGGGGCATCCCCAAGCCTATGTTGGACATGGCCAATATTGGCCATACCGCCTCAAACAACTTTCTCTTGACTCCAATGGTCAGAATAGCCAATCCACATGGCACAAGCACAACTAGGTGGGTCACCCATGGATACTCTGTGGATGGGACCAGCCGTAAAACCTTTTGCCTTAATTTCGTTAGGTAATTGATGTGCCACATTACCATATTACATAAAGGAATTATTGTATTGCTAGATTATCGAGTCAGGAAACAGCTTCTCCGCGAAGTGGGAGTAAGGCTATGTAATTATGACCCTCCCTAGACCCTGCGATGGTAGGAGACTCGTGCACTAGGTACGCCCTTTTTTTTAAGATCAAAACTTAATCTAATTTGTCGTTTAATTATGTTTTGGACCACCTATATCAAACCTCAGTGACATGGTCTCCATTGCATGATAGAATTTCATACCAGTGAAATGAACATTCATATATTTAATCCAATGCCTGTGCAATAATCCTTCTTTGGAGGGAGAGGGACACAAGTTAGGGCTTCTGAAGTTATATTTCTGCATCTTTGTTGATAGTATGATCAGATAATATAGGATTGATTTTCTGCTGACCCTCTTCAGCATCTTTCGATCTAGGGGGCCTTACCTTCTTATGGCATGGAAACCATGCCGATGGTCTAAACAACAAGCTTTATATAGAAATTTTCCCCAGTTTGAGTGTTTCAATTCGTTCATATTTTGGGCTATTATAATAATTTTGCTTATATTTTTGTGAAAATGTCCTCAATATTCATTATGATAGTTGCAATGACAATTTGCAGAGTGTCAGAAACTTTGGACATAAGGAGAAACCAATGGGAAAGTACAGACCATATATGCAATATGAGGTGTATATCGTAGGAAAATGGGCTTCCATATTGCATATTTTTCATCCACGCTTTGTGATGCTTCACATTTTGATTTGAAACTATCTTATTGAATATTGAGGATATTTTTCCTTTGTTTTTTTAATTCTTTCAGGATTGTGTCCAAGTCTACTCAGTTTTGTGACTTTTTTGACCTTTTTAAGTTGGTTAGTTTTCAGTTTTTAGTCATATTCTATTGTTAAGTTGTCTTTAATTCTTTGTTTTATTGTGATATTTTAAATCTAGTTCACGCCAGTGTTTTTAGTATTTGATACATAGACTCTCTGTTTTTTCAAGCTGGTTGACCCATCACTGTGATCACTAAAGCAGGTGGCTGCACACCCTCACCTGTTTACTTCTTGGTGAGAGGTTTCTGAGTGGTTGAACCAATGGACCTCCCAAAATGGTTAGGGGCTGTGGTTTTTATGCAATAATGGTTCATTGCTACACCCAATCTTGAATCACAAAGGACCTAACAGATCAAAAATCAAATGCTTGGATACCTTTCAGGGAAAGAAAATAAAAAAATACCTATCAATGGCTGCTTCTCTAGTCTTAAATTTCAACCTCTTAGAACGAGTGTAGCTTGAATCCTGCTGCACTTTTCATTGAAAGAGACTCTTAGAAGATGGTCAAGTCTCTGTTGCTAGAGCTCAAAACAATTTTCCAAGAAAGAAAGTTTAATATACGCAAAGAGCTTGAACGATTAAGTAAAATATAATCAAAGAGCTTGAACCATTCCTGATGAAATGCTTGAAATGGATTTGCATGGGAAGTTGGACTATTTTGGATTGAACAGTGTGTAAATGGTTTTACAATTTCATTAGAAGCATTTCACTACATTACAATGAAATTTTGTTGAACATAAATCTGACATGACTTGACTAGCACATTAACTGACTGCATTAGGGTGGAGGGTATTCCACCTACTGAACCAGATGTGGATAATACGCAATTGGGTTATTTTAATGGAAATGAGCATTTTTGGGTTATGTATATGTTGGGCCTTTGATCCAATGTGTTTTCATTGTAATGAGCAACTTTAATGAGCCTATAGTATGGGTAGAAGCTAGGCCTATGAAATTAGTCAAATAAATGTTCTTTATTTCTTTTTCTTTTTTTTTTTTTTTTTCTTTAATTGTTATATAAGTGTTTTAGTTGGGATGGATTAGGATTCTATAAATCCAGTCCTGTTTTGACTCAGTTTCGTGGTCAGTTTATGTTACCTTATTAGTTAATGATTGGTTTAAACCTTTGTAAGGGTGTCCAGCCTTGTACACAATTTTTTTTGGGTTTTCTATATACGTTTGTAAGGGTGTCCAGCCTTATACACAAATTTGATTAATGAGATTTTGGCTTGAGCTTTTTCTTTATTCTGTGAGATTCAGATTTCCTGTGAAATGCAGTGTTATGTTGGTGGGAAGCCAATAGTGGCTGGTGGGATTCCAGTTGAGGCTAGGTGGGATGTTTCTCTTATCTTTCTTCTTCATTCTTCCTTCTCCATCACTGCTCAAGAAAGATACTGTCATAATTCCTAATCTACCCTTTGGATTTGCTTTATATTTTGTTTGATAGCATAAGGACTGTTGTTGACCAGAATCTTACCTCCATCAGTTGATTATTTTCTGAGATATCTGAGTTCCTAGTTTTTAGGATCTTTTTTGTTTTTTGTTTTTTGTTTTGGATGAATTAAAGTTGCATAGTGAAAGAAAAAGAAAGATTACACTGACCTAGAGGGAACAGTGTTGGTTCTTAAGATCTTAAGTTGTAACAGTGCTGGTTCTTGAGACCCCCACTGGATCAAGGCTATCTTTTGAAAAGTTGTTGCTATGTTATCAAGCTCGTATCAGAATATTACATCCATTGGAGTTGTTGATTTATTGTTATTAAATATTCTTGAATTCTGGTCATTATTTTTTTACTGCAATTCTGTTCTACTATTGTGTTTCTGGTCCTAAACCTCTAGGCTTCTGAAAACCCATCAGAACCCATTTGATCTGCTAGAAACCTATCATAACCCATTTGATCTGCTAACATGTAGATTGCAAATAAAAGTTATATGCAATATGTTTTTACAATTACAAGATGTATAATCTGCTTTTATAATTCTTTGTTTTTATGCCAAGGTCCAGAGTTCAAGCCATTTTTATTGTAATTATTCCAAAGAGTGTCAGCCTGGAACAGGTCATATTCATGTTGTATTCATGTCAACTTCACCTGATGAATTCAGGAATAGTTGTGTTGATATTGGTGGTCTCCTAACAGTTTCTGTTCATGTTCAGGTTTCCTAACCTGTTTAAAGGCAGTGTGTTTGGGTTTAGAAAAATTTGATGAGGCATCAATCAGACTCAAGCTGGTACAACATGAGTATGATTAAGTTACCGTACATGGCCCATTATCTACCGCCAACCGTTTTGAAGCCCTTGTTCTTTTTTCCCTATTTGGCGCTTGTGTTTGATATTGCGGCTTCAGCTTTGCAAAGAATAAGAGTATCTGAATTGCCAAAAGCATAAAAGACATAGAAAATGAATAAACTGGCTGAATTGTGAAGATTCATACTCTTAGAAGTTAGAACCCTACTTCTTAAATTAGGATTCTTCTGAAAGCCTCCTAGTGTGACTGAAATTTCCAATCCCAGAGTAATCGAGATTCTTTTTTTGTTTTTCTGCTGGAGCTGGTGCTCTGGTAGAAACTGGCTTCTGCATCTGTATGTGGGTTATCTATGTATTTTCTTTTTCATATACAGGCCTTCATTATAGGAATCTTATGTCTTAGGTATTACTTCACTCAAATAAGTTGGCGTATTTGAATCTCTTTAACATTGTAAAGAATGAGTTCTTGGATCTACTACTGTTTCTGCTTTCAGATTTCCTTCAACTCCCTTTCTTTTTCTCCCTTCCACCCCCTCTTCTAGTTTTAACTCTTCATTTTTACTCGTATTATCAGCTAACACAAATCGAGAAGTATACTGTATACCTTCATTAAATGTAGGTTCTTAGAACTCTGATATTTCCAGCTATTTAAAGGTGCTGTTTTATGTAATATCACTTAAGGACACATTTCTCATTGTTGTCTTCCAACTCTTTGCTTCCCTAATTATTGCAACTCTACGCTTCCTTTATTTTTCTTAATTAATTTACTGAGCAATTTTCTCTTTCTGTTTTGGTGAATGTACCTTAGATCCTCACTCTTCTTTGTCCTTTTCTCTTAATTTTATTTAATTCATTGTTTTTCTTGTTTGCAGCTATGAAGTTCTTCTGACTCTGGACAAGGAGGCATACAAGGTTAAAGGCTCCATATATTATTATGTGTTCAATACCCTCCTATTTTGCCTGCTCGTCCTTAATATTTATTGGTGGGTGTTGATGTTTTGGATGCTTGTAAAACAAATCCAAGATAGAGGCCTAGTCAGCGATGATATTCGTCAGGTATGTAGCTCAAGTTCAACAGATCATTTACTGAGGTTCAGGAACACCCACAATGCACTTGAACAAGAAAAATGCACATGTTCAAATATTGAAACTAGTCATGTAAGGTTTTCATGAAAAAAGGCTGCCAGGCTGGGTTTCTGAGTTGACAGCCCACATGTAAATTTTATCAAGTTATCTCCCTTTCCCTGCAGCAATTCATAGTTGTAACCTATGCCATGTAGAAAAAGACTTCCCCAAGCTTGTCTATATTTAAGACTCATATAAGGATCCATGCTAAATGGTTTGGTTAGATAATGAGGTTTCTAGTCACCTAAGGACTGGGCTTCTAAACCAACAATAACCCAGAATCACACAATTAAAAAATTTTCCAGAATTCAAGATAAATCCCATGAAACCATATCAAAAACTCAGAATTGAACAAAACTCTGGTTGAAGCCTTGAAAGTGGTGAGTTCTAAACAAATCAAAATAAGATTTAAGCCACAGGACAGAGCTGCAGTGATTTAAGAACAGTTACGTAGCGACAGATTCTAATGATGATTCAGCAACCCAACATCAAGCAGTCAGATGGGGCTGAAAAGTTAATCAAACAGACCTTATATACTGGAGAATAGATGTCCCGAAACTGAGGATGATCCAACTGAAATTGACTAGAACAGAAATTAGTAACTAGAATGAAACAGAAGTAACTTCAGATCCAGTAATCAGATGGATCTCCAATTCTGGTCAAATGAAGTACCGATAGGGGAGAACAACTTATCAAAACTTGAGCCATATCCTATATTCCCATGGCTGAATTGATTGAGATTGCAAGTCCCAAAACCAGAAACTGTAAGAGAAAATTGTATTTGCAGGTGCTGTAACTGGAGTAATTCTTAACAGAACATAGTTAAGCAATAACTGAGATAACAACAATAGGAAAGGTAGGATTCAAGTAAGTATTCAGACCTCAGGATACTGAAGACCAAATTACCTCTAAATCTCCCACGCAAGACTTGTTTATTCTTCTGGAAATTGAGAAGAAGAGAGAAATGAAGGGGTATGACCAGGGTTTCCCACCACTGCCCTGTGGCTGGCTTCACCACCCACCACCCACCACCCACCACCCAAGGTCAATTAAAGCAGTTCTATGTGGTTCAATTTAAGTTGCATCTTTAATTATTTCCTTATCTAACTTGAGTCATAGTGATGCAGCAGCTCTCCAATGGATCAACCCAAACCCGCTCCAGAACCCGGACCAAGACCTAGATCCAATTTGGGTTCCAAGTTACTAATTTGGGTTTAAGATTAATAGAATATTCTAGGATTTTATTTGAGAATATTTGTTTCCTATTTGAGTCCTTATTTGCTTCTAATTCTGTTAGCCTAGGTGTAGGAGATTTTATTTCTATCTTATCTTTGACTTTAATTAGAAGGTTTTAATTTTATTATAAATTCGACATGTAATTCATGAGAACAGTTAGTTGATGAAGGAAGAAGTAATTGATTTGGGAAAACCCCTGCGTGGCTGCCTCCTTCCCCCTCCCCTCTCTCTTGCTTCTCATTCTTGCCCTCTCTCTCTTTCTTCTCCCCCCCTCCTATCAATCTGCTACTGCTATTTCTCTCTTCTATTTTCTGTTCCTACCAAACCAATACTAATACTCTGTTTTCTGGGTAGCATAAACAGCCCTAATTGTTGGGGTCAATCTCCATTGATACTCCTCTGATGGGTCTGAGCTTTAAGGCATAAGAACCCCTATCCTAGGCGACTTGAACCCTAGAGTTTCAGTTCCAAAGAAGATCCCTACTGTAAGAACTTATCCTGCAACCATAATCAGAACTATGCCTACCGCCCCTTGTGATTCCAAGAGTAGAATTTGAACATAACATCTGATATTAGGGGTTTATTTTGGTGGGTTTCATAGAGCTGGGAGATACGACCCTATGCTTGCAATTTCAGCCCCATCTGATCAGAATTGAAGGAGTTCTTATCATTCAAAAAACCTAGCCTTCCGCTGGTTTCTGGCTTCAACGCAAGGGAGAAGACTTCTTCCCTATAAGATATTTGCTTCTTTTTTGTTGAAGTTCCAGTTATGCCCTTGCACTTTTGGTTTAACCTCCCATTATCCATATTTTATCTTTGCTTCCCAGATTACCCTTTAACCTACGTTAGACACCCTTTGCTCTTTGCTTCTTTTCTAAATGAACCCCAAGGAAATTACCACATTGCCACTGTTTTTAGTCTTTGGCCCTTAGCATTTTTAAGTGGCCCCCAACCACCTGGGTTGGACCTCTTGGGGCCCACCGGCCCTACATTACATAGGCTTGTTAGAATTCACGTTTGACTCGGTTGTTGGTAGTGGAGTTGGTTAGGGATTTGTCCAAGCCTCCTCTCCAATTACAACACAAATTTCCTTCCTTATTTTAGTTTCCTAGTTTGCTTAGGTTACTTAATTGGTTAAGGATTGAGTTAGGACTTTCTTTTTAAGTGTTTGAGTCTATTTTTGAGTTTTCTATCTAAGGTTGTTAGTGGGGCCAGAATTCTACACGAAAATTGATTAATGAAAAGCTTTGTTTGCTTCTCCATTGAAGACCTCTTGTTTTTTTTTTTTTTATCAAGAAACCCTTTTTGTTCGATCAAGGCTTTCTGTTTGATCAAGGAAAAGGGACTGGTGTCTGATCAGGTTGACACCTTGCGGTGAGAAGCCCAGGTGGATCATCTTCGTGCTTTGTTTTCTTTTGCTGCTATTGTGTTACTGAGTTGCTGACCTCCTTTCTCATTCATAAATATGGAATTTCTGCAACTGGAACCCTAGTTTCTAGAAGTTCGTATGCCACAAATTAAGCAAACCAACCATTGGATCATCTTTATTTATTTATTATTTATTTTTATTATTATTTTTATCACTGGTTCAAGAACCCTAGTTAAGAACTCGATTTGACTTTGAGTAGATTCTGACCATTGGATCTTAATATACTTCTCTTTTTTTTTTTGGATAATTAAATAATTAATACCCAAAGGGGGAGAAAGAATATACATATTTCTGTTTTTCTTATTTTTCCCTTTAGCCTATATTTTCTACTGTTACCCAACGAAGAATATACATATTTCTGTTTTTCTTATTTTTCCCTTCAGCCTATATTTTCTACTGTTACCCAACCGAGCTACATTTTTCATACTTGAGTCGAATCTGGTTTCCTATTGATTTTAATATCTGAGATTATTACAGATTTGTTTATTTGTTGTTGACCTAAATTTTGACTTCGTTTTGACTTAAGGAAAATTACCATATTACCTTATCGGCTACTGTGGTTTTTATTGACTGAAATACTGATTTCTGAATTATGTTTAGGCACTGTTTTGACATCTGATTTCAGTACTTATTGTGTTACCTATTTTTTTGTTCTTGTTTATTGGTTAATTACGTAAATATCCTTTTCCCAAATCTGTTAAGTTTCCCCTTGAGCTTGAACTATTCTTTGGTTTAAAAGATCTTGTTTGGCTACTGTTTTGAGTCTTCAATCTAGTACTACATT
Source organism: Macadamia integrifolia (assembly GCF_013358625.1). NCBI lineage: Eukaryota > Viridiplantae > Streptophyta > Magnoliopsida > Proteales > Proteaceae > Macadamia > Macadamia integrifolia. The sequence continues at coordinate 18,865,528 of NC_056568.1, forward strand.
ACACCCATAGTTTGAAATCTCGCCAAAATCTCAGCGAAATTTTGGAATTTTGGTGGTTTTTTTTTTTTACCGAAACGAAACTACATATGAAATAAGAAGTATGCAAAGTTTCGGTCAAAGTTTCGGTCAAAATTTTGGTATTTCGACCGAAATTTCGGTAACATTTCCGTATCTCACTGAAATGGTGCAATCCCCTTGTTATAAATGCTCCATCTCGACGAGACAGTCGAAATTTCGAATCTATCTCAGCTATTTCCGTGATTTCGGTTCAAGGAAGCTATTTTGAAGGGAAAACACTTCGTCCATCCTCTAATTAGCCACATCATCACACTTTTTGACTTCCATTGGACTCCTACAAGAAGATCTATACATTCAAAGCCTAAGGAAGGTAAAGTTCTTTCTTTGAAACCATTTCTTTTTGAAATAGTACATAACTACTTGTTGGATGCTTATAGATTTTTTATATGTTAAACATTAGAGGCCGATCTATGAGCCGATCTATGAGCTCACGGAGTCGATATTTTTTTTTATTTTCTGGTTTAAAAATTCATTTTTCATTAACATATATTATTTACTTTTTATGCTAAATATTGCTTTGATGGTTGTCAACTATATATATGCTAGTCACCAATGGCTGTTCTATGACCCCATCAGAGTGAAATTTTTTTCCAGCCGGTATTTATTTATTTTAAATTTTGAAAAATATGAAAAATAGATTAATAATTGAAAAATAATTTTAAAAATATGAAAAAACTTCTATTTTGATTTTAAAAATAAAATAAAAATAGGAGATTAATATTAGAGTGTTTTGGAGTGTACTATATGCTTGTTATGTTATAACATCTTTGATTTTGTTGTATTATGTCATTAAAATATTCAAAAATTGATTAAAAAATAATTTTATGTAAGAATAAAATATAAGCATCTACCATATACTTGCAAGTTAATAATGACATTCTTTTTTCTATGCATCAGCATCAAGGTGATATAAAATGGCTAGAGGAGGCGATGAGGAAGGCGGGAGAAGAGGGAGAGGATGTGGGAGACATGGTAGTAGTCGTGATAGTGGAGAGATTGCATGGAAACACGGAGAGCATGATGGTGATAAGAGGCATACAAAATGCAACTACTGTCATAAGAGGTTTATGGGTGGTGGGGCCACAAGAATTGAGCAACATCTGATTGGAAATTCCTCAGATGTGGCTAGATGCAAGGAATTGCCTAATCATATTGCCAAGGCCATAGCTGAAGACATAAAGGGGGGAATAAGAGAAAAGCGGCAAAGGAGAAGACGAGGATAGAGTTTGAGGAGGCACTACATGCTCCTGTGCATCGATATAATGATGATAGTGATGAAGACAGCGATGACCCGGTGTATGTTCCTAATGACAGAAACTGAGTAAGAGGCTAGAGATTGGCGGCAGGTGCAAGCATTGAGCTGACAGAGTCTTCATGGGGATATGGAAAGGTGTAAACATGGAGGGGCTGGTCCATCTAGAGCAGGAGGTACTGGATCTTCATAGATCCCTTTGCCCTTTAGGAGATCACAGAGTACAAGGGCAGCCCCAGCTCCAGCTCTAGCTCCAGCTCCAGCTCCAGCTCCAGTGGTTACACCTCATGTGAACCCCGTTCTACAACAGGATCCCCGTGCGTTCAGGAAAAAGGGTAGTAAGCAGCGTAAGATAAAGGGGATGTGGGGAGACATGAAGGCTTATGTTGGGGTGGCAGTGTCCAAGTGGATGTTATTTCATAGCATCCCAGCAAACGCCGCCACAGGTCCCTATTACCAGCTGATGCTTGATGCTGTGGCTGAGGTTGGTCCAGGGATAAAGGGCCCGACTGCATATGAGGTGAATGTATATTTACCTAAGGAGAAGGTTGACTTGAAAACATATATTGATGAGTTAAAAGTTATGTGGAAAAGCTATGGGGTAAGCATAATGTGTGATGGTTAGACAGGGTCCACGAGAAAGTCCATCAATTTTATGGTTTATTGTGATGGTAGAACCATTTTCTTGATGTCTATTGATGCATCCAAGGAAAGAAAGGATGCAAAATATATTTATAAGCTTTTGAAGGATGTTGTGGAAGAAGTTGGGATATAAAATGTTGTTCAGATTGTGACTGACAATGGAAGTAACTACAAGAAGGCCGGAATTAAAATGATTCCAACCCTTTTAGACTCCTTGTGCAACACACTGCATTGAGCTAATGTTGAAGGACATAGGGAAACTTAAAATTGTGCAGATTGTGGTTGAAAGGGCTAGACAAGTGAGCAGATTTGTCTATAATCATGGGTTTTCATGAACCTATTGAGGGAGAAGTGCGGGAATGACTTGGTCAGGCCCGGTCTCACAAGATTTGCTACCAACTATATTGGACTTCAGAGTTTTGAATAAAAAAAAGTTGGTCTTCGATCCATGTTCGCATCTAAGGAGTGGTTTGGTTGGAAGGAAGCAGGATCAGTTGGTGGTAGGGAGGCACAGGTAACCATTTCATCAGAGGAGTTTTGGACACAATTAAGTAAAGTGGTTAAAATCTTGGCACCAATTGTTGGCGTGTTGAAGTTGGTGGATTCTGCTTTCAAACCCACCTTGCCAAGCCTGTGGGATGCTATTGCAATGATGAGGGAAAATGTCTATGCTGCCAACCCACGTGGAAGTAGGAAATATATGGAAATAATAGAAGACTGTTGGGAGCACCAGCTTTCGTATCCGTTGCATAAGGCTGGTAAGCAAAACTGAATACATTATTTGATGTGATATAAAAATGCATTAATGTTCACATTGACAATAATATGTTGTCACATTTCAGCATACTATTTAAACCTTAGGTATCAGTACAGCAAGAGACTTGTATTGGATCCGGATCTTCTAAAAGCAGTGAAGCGGGTGGTTTCCAAGTTACAATCAAACCCCAATCCAATACTAAGGTTAGTTTTGTACTACTATTACTATTACGGGTGCAAGTTTGGCCCTGATGGCCCAAACCCACCCTTGGCCCGCCCTGATCCCGAACAAGTACCGGCCCAAAAATTTTAGCTCTGAGGGCTAGCCTGAACCTAAAATTTCTGACCCTGAGTCAGGGTCAGGGCGGGTAAGGGTTGTTGTCTTTGGCCCACCCAGCCCGCCCTGAACTTGACCCTGATTTTTGCCCCTGATGTTGACCCTGGTTGTGACCCTGATGTTAACCTTGAATTTAACCTAATTTTATATATTGTTTGACATTAAGTCATTGACACCTCAAAACTCCTAATATATCTTCTCATCGATCTCTCTTGTTTTTTTTACCAAAAAAAAAAGATCTCTCTTGCTTTTTTTACCAAGAAATTTGTAACTTTGTATTTTTTTTTTCTCTCTTTATTATGAATAATTTTTCATTTTTAAGTTATTTCATATTTTGCAGGGTCAGGGTCAGAGTCAGAGTCAGAGTCAGGGTCAGGATATACCCAGCCCTTGATGGCAAACCAAGGCCAGGGTCATCCCGGCCCAACCCTGAAAAATTAGGGCCAATCAGGACGGGTAAGGGTTGGGTTGGGTTGGGTTGAACCCTGAAGGGTAGGGCCAGGGTTGAAGTTTTGCGGCCCTGAGTCAGGGTCAGGGCGGGTTTGGGCCCAGTTCAGGGGATTCAGGGTTGGGCTAGGGTTTTAAGAAACCCAGCCCATCCCAGCCCTGTTGCACCCCTAATTACTATTATACTATAGGAATCTAAATTTCAGTACAATGGTTGTTCGCTAGGGTCCTATTTGTAAATTTGTTATAGACGAAAGAATTCAGGGATGTATTAGGCATCTTCGGGTCTCCCACCGTATATGTGCGTTGTACGAATACTGATCCTTGTATGAAATCCAAATTTTAGTATGTTACTTATACAAGTGTTTAAGTGTTTTGGAATGTAAATAATCTTGTACACTTGTTGTAGCTTATAATGCAGCTGAATGGTGGGTGTTGTATGGGGGTTCGTTTCTGGAATTGAGGAATATTGCCATCAAAGTACTCTCCCAGACATGTTTTGCATCTGGTTGTGAGAGAAATTGGAGCACATTTTCACTCATCCATTCGAAGAGGCGGAATCGATTGGGTTCATAATGTCTGAATGACTTGGTGTATATGCATTATAATATGAGACTGAGGATGCAACATATACGCATGGGTCAGGATAATGATAGGGGCCAGATCGAGCTGGCTGATATTTTTCAGATCGACTCAGATGATGAGGATCCCCTTGTGGATTGGATGAGGGATAGAGGCGAGCCATTGATGGATCAGCTGGGAGGTAGGCCAGGCCCATATCTAGTGTGAGAGATGGCGGTCGATGTTGATGATTATATGGCGTCAGATGCATAGTCGTCAAGGCGTTGCCAAGGCGACGACTAGGCATCCAGGCGGTTTGCCTGGGCCTAGGCGACAGTCGCCTTATTGCACTGCATGCCGCCTTGTGTTTTGACACTTATTTATGCCAAATATCATTTAAGTAAATGATTTTCATTTACTTAAGATATTATTCATAAATAAGCAAATACCCCCTATTTGAATCCAATAAAAATAGTTTAAAAATCAAATTCCAAAAGGATAAAAAATAATCCCCCAGTCCAAGAAGAAAAACTGGATTTTGGTTATGGGGGCGATTTTCAACTTTTAAATGCTGGAGTTTTTCTCAATTATGAAAATTTTATAAATTCTATCATGTTAAAACATTGCTAAAAACCAAAAGTCCGATAAAATAATTTTTTGTTTTGATATCCATAAAATTATTTTCATTTAGGCGATTTTAACAGCATTCGCGCATTTAAAAATAAGTTTGATCGGAGCATAACTTTGTCATTACAACTTAGATTTAAGTGATCTTAGACTTGTTGGGAAGTTGGTTTTATATTATAACTGATACAAAAAGTCTCATATAAAATTAATATCATTTGACCAGTCAAACTTATTATAGAACCAGAGCATTTCTCTAAATTTCATAGTTGTCAAGGCGTCGCCAAGGCGTCCAAGCGGTTTGCCTGGGGCCTAGGCGACAGCCGCCTTGTTGCACTGTATGTTGCCTTCTGTTTCGGCACTTCTTTATACCAAATATCATTCAAGTAAATGTTTTTAATATTTGTTATTTCATTTACTTAAGATATTATTCATAAATAAGCAAATACCCCCTATTTGAATCCAATAAAAATAGTTTAAAAATCAAATTCCAAAAGGATAAAAAGTCAACCCCCCAGTCCAAGAACAAAAACTGGATTTTGGTTATAGGGACGATTTTCAACTTTTAAATGCTAGGGTTTTTCTCAATTATGAAAATTTTATAAATTCTATCATGTTAAAACATTGCTAAAAACCAAAAGTCCGGTAAAAAAATATTTTGTTTTGATATTCATAAAATTATTTTCATTCAGGCGATTTTAAGAGTATTCACGCACTTAAAAATAAGTTTGACTGAAGCATTACTTTGTCATTGCAACTCAGATTTAAGTAATTTTAGACTTGTTAGAAAGCTGGTTTTATATTATAACTAATACAAAAAGTCTCATGTAAAAATAAAATCATTTGACCAGTCAAACTTATTATAGAATAAGAGCATTTCTCTAAATGTTAATTTTTTATAACTTAATATGACTTAATGTTAATTTTTTATGGTTTGATGTGGCTAAATGTTGATTTTTAATGACTTGATGTGGCTTAATCTTGATTTTTTATGATACAAGGTATATATAACTTACTAAATAATGTTAGAAAATAGGAAAAATAAAAAATAACACTTGTTCGCCTTGTTCGCCTTAAGGCGGGCGCCTTCTCGCCAAAGCGCTTAGACAACCCTCTGCCGCCTTGGCGCCGTGACAACTATGCTAAATTTTGATTTTTTATAACTTAATATGACTTAATGTTAATTTTTTATGATTTAATATGGCTAAATGTTGATTTTTAATGACTTGATGTTGCTTAATCTTAATTTTTTATGATACAAGGTATATATAGCTTACTAAATAATGTTAGAAAATAGGGAAAATAAAAAAATAACAATTAGTCGCCTTGTTCGCCTCAAGGCGTGCGCCTTTTCGCCTAAGCGCTTAAACAACCCTCCACCGCCTCGGTTCGCCTTGGCGCCGTGACAACTATGGTCAGCTAGAAGAACACATTCACGGATCCCTCGACCATTCAAGCATGCACCTGGTAGGGATGATGATGATGATGATGACGACGAAGAGGATTGGTCCATTTCATCGGGTGGTCGTACCCACACCTAGACTCAGACACAGACACATGGTGATGGCGATGATGATGGTGATGGTTATGGTGATGGTGATGGTGATGGTGATGGTGATGGTGATGGAGATGGAGGAGGTGATGAAGTGGGTGATGATGGTGGCGACAGTGATGGTGATGACGATGATGATGGTGATGGTGGTGATGGGGGAGGTGGTGGTGATAGATTTGAAGGAGTTCGAGAGCAGTATGAGCAGGCCGATCCATAGCTGAAGCCGGTGCGATTCACTGGGGAGAGTCAGTTTGCGTATGCCACACAAGATTCTCATCATGGTGCACGTCCATCAGGTGGAGGGAGGAATTCAGGTTACAATAGAGAGCCTCGTCGCCGATTTGGTGAAGGGCAACGAGATTGTATGGACATTGATAGTCTATCTACTTCTATTAGTGGAATGAGTTTGAATGGAGGGGATAGTCATCCGGACAGTGAGAGTAGAGGGAGTGGGCAATGGCATGTCCCATCATTTGCTGGAGGGAGCACTTAGTCGCACTATTATGGACCTAATGATCAATTCACTGGGATGGGGATATACATCTGATTCATCCAATCCTAGTAGTAGTACTGACTATGGCTTCCAGACCCAGTCACATGGTAGTGGCTTTGTGGACACTTTATTCTCATACCCAGTGGTCCCAACCAACCCGTACTCGTTGTTGGATCCATTAGTTGGCAGTAACTCAATGGCTGGTTCTTCTTCATACTATGGTGGTGATATGTACCCTCGGATAGGTTACCTTTAGTATGTACATGACTCAAGTCTTTTTAGCAGTTGTGGAGGATTGCATTCGATTATTCTCTCAGACTATGACGTGGCATGCATTTGTGGAGCAGTTAGAGGAAAATGCACGTCATTTCTTTCGTACTGAGCGTGGAATCCAGCCAGGCCGTCATTGTTCTTTCCAGTAGATAGTAGATATTACATGGTCATTATAATTATTATTGTACATAGGGGTGTCAAAAAAGCCCGGTCAACCTGAATCAGCCCTAGCTCGCCCAGGGCTTGGGCTGAGATTTCAGCCCATAGGGTGCGTTAGGGTTAAGATTTTCAGGCCCGAGGTAGGCTTGGGTTGAGACCTCAACCCAACCCATCCCGACCCAACCCAACCCAATCCAACCCAACTATGTTTATTAAGTATATAATCATATAAATATGCTAATAATTATTAATGGGTACATATAGGAAAAGGTCTTTCGTTTTCCACAATCTACACATATACGAAAACTTTGGTCTTTGGCCTTTACAATGCATCAAGATCAAGCAACCAAGTAACCGATAGTATTGGGTTGGATTGGATTAGGTTAAACCCGGCTTAATCAAGGTTCATCAGGGCTAGGTTGGGTTAGGCTAAACTCGACAGGGTTGGGACTGGGCTGAGATATCCCAGCCCGACCTAGGGCTGGGCTGGGTTGGGCTGGGCTTGGGTTGAGTTAATAGACCTTAGGGTTGGGTTGGGTTGGCCTTTAAAAAACCCAGCCCAACTCGGCCCATTGACACCCCTAGTTGTACACTTGTACTGTTATATAAGTTACATGCTCAGTGTTTGACGTTAGTTGGGACTTGTGGATTAGGGTCGCATAGTACTACTCTAATACTCTAAATATTTGCTAATTAATGTTGATGTATGTTTGATCATGGCTTAAATGCATTATTTATTTGTTTTACTATCATATTACATCTTGTTTTAGCAATGAAGTAGGTATAATTTCCAGAACAGTTTGACGGTTGATGCCAAACAAAGGTACAACTCTAAAACAATATCATGTTCTAATATTTTTGCATTTTTATGTTTTTAGCATGTTTATTAACCTTAAATATGGCTATCCCCCAAGTTTCAGGTCAAAATACTGCCGTTTGACCACCAAAACAGCGAATAAAAAAAAAAAAAAAAACATTGTTTCGGCTGAAATCTTGCCGAAATTTCGGTATTTCGGTGGTCATGAACACACCGAGATACCGAAATGAAACGAGATTTTAAACCTTGATTACACAACCAACCCACCTATTGAATCACATAAGAAAAAAAGCAGAAAGCATGCTTCATTCATTAAAATTGTGGGGCTCTTTGAGCTTTATAATTGCTTGTTTAACATCTAGTCATAGTTCAAGGTCTCAACGAGATCTCTTATTTTCTCTCTTTTTTGATTTTTCGAGTCAAGATGACAGGTGACTTGTAAAAATAACAATAACTCAGCCAAGCAAGCTCTGAGATCTCAGTTCATGTTTTGATTTCGTTTCTACTTGAGGCCTATTTTATAAGGGTTTTATACCTTATTTTGACTTGTGATCTTGCCATTTGGCTAAGATCTCACCTGTCTTGCTTTCAAAGTGAAGAAAACCCTCTTAACCAAGGTTTTTGTTGCTTCTCTTTGCTATATCTCACCTAAAGTGCCTCAACATCAATATTAATCCTTAGAGATTGAAGATTGACACTTCAACATCAACTCTTGGAGCTTCATTTCTATTGGTGTACGTTGTCTTGTATTCCTTCACAGTTTGATCAAGGGAGTACTGATGTATGTGCCTCGACAGGCAGAATGGTGGTCCCGCTAACCGGTTAGCGGGCCGTGGGGATTGCAAGGGGGCAGGAGACCCCCCTGCACAACGAGGGTGTAGGGGGGCGCAGCCCCCCGCTCGAATTTTTTATTTGAGGGTAGTTTATACTTTTCTAGATTAGGGGTTTTCGCTATATATTCATAGCGAGGGTTTCTTTCTCTATAATGCAAGCAATACTGAGAGGTGTGAGGGACGAGCATTGTAACCCTATTCTCCATTGATAGTGAAGCATGATCTCATCTCACCGAGGACGTAGGCAATCTTGCTGAACCTCGTAAATCTGTGTGCATTTTTTGTTCTTGTTTTTCCATTATCTTCTGCATCGTTTTAGGGTTGCGTTTTTATAAATTGATATCAGAGCTCTAAGTTTCCGTTTTCTTGGGTTTTGATGGGGTTAATTAGTTTCTAATTTCAGTATTTCTTATTTCCTAGTTTCTATTTCCAGTTTTAGTAACTAAAGGACTTTCTATTTTGTAAGTTTCTATTTTCAGTTTTAGTTACTATGTGAGTTTTTAATTTTTAATTTCCTATTTCAGTTTTTAGAAACTAAAGTTAGTTTTTATTTTATGTAACCCCCCATTATTATTATAAATAAAGGAAGGCCTCTCATTAGGAGTCCGACGATTTAATGAAAAAAAAAATNCGCTTAAGCCGACAAAGAGAAGTCAACCCAGAAGGAACAAGAAATACAAAGACAAGCCTGACGAGGGGGGGGGGAGACTAACGCCATCAAGGGGGCTGAAAGAGATCAACCTAAAGATTCTAGGAGTTAATGATGAGGGAGTTTTTTTGGGGAGATAGGGACCGGCCTGGGGTGACGGTTAAAAAGGGCTTGGGCTTTAGAAATAAAATCAAAGTAGATAGCTTTCCAAAACTAGTCCTGAGAACAGGATTTGGGGATACATCTACGGATGTTGCGCTCCATCCAAAGATGATTGATAGTAGCACAAAAAGCCAATTTTCCGATCGTATCACAAATGGAGGAACCCCAAGAAAGACATCCATCCACACCCATACTTGATCAAGGGAGAGAATGGTCCTGTGGGAAGGCCAACAGTTGGATAGGACCTTCTTCCAAACAAGGATGGAGAAAGGGAAAGAGAAGAAGAGATGAGGGATATCTTCAGTACCTGAAGGGCAAAGGCAACAAGAGGGGTTGACAGGGATGAGACGATGAATGAGGAAGGATTGGGTGTGGAGGCAATTGGACATACATCTCCATAAGGTGAAGCTATGTCTGGAATATGCCCTTTGAACCAAACCAATTTGTGCCAGGGAACTAGAGGGGAGGGAGTGCGAACATGGGTCCAAGCAAAGGCAGAGGAGAAGATCCCATTGGAGGAGGGGAGCCAGATGCATTTGTCATCCCTTCCTCGGTGTCCAGGGGAAATAGGGGGAAGGGAGGACCAAAGATCAGAGAGAGGTGGGAAGAGGGGGGGAGACCATCCCATGGGAGAAAGGATATGCGAGACTTTGGCATTAGTAGGAAGACCTGAAGAGTAGATTACTCTAGGAGTAAGGATTTGAGATAAAATGCCCGAAGAGTGCCAATGATCCTTCCAAAGGGAAGTGGAATGACCATTTCCAACGGAGTAAGAAATGGCAGTCAAGGCCATGGGTCTGTGCTCCAAAATCTTCTGCTAGATCCAGGATGGGTCCGAGGTAAGAGAGGCAGTCCAAAGGGAGTGGTGCTTAAGCAGACCAGCAAGGATCCAATCGACCTAGATACTTTTGTGCTTGGTCACAATTTTCCAGATAAGCTTGAGGATTCCAACTGAATTGGCATCTTGGATTCTCCTAATCCCTAGCCCACCTTCAGATTTCGGAAGGCAAACCTTCTTCCAACTGAGGGGTCTAAGCAATTTGGAGGTGTCCAAGCCTTTCCAGAGGAAGGAGCACAAAAGACCTTCATAAGACTTGATCATTGATGCTAGAAGAACAAAGGTACCAGAACAATACAAATACATGGATTAGAGGACCAAACGAATTAGGGTGAGGCGGTCTGCGGAAGAAAGGAGTTTGCCTTTCCAGAGCTGGAGTTTCTTCTTAAGGAGATCAAGAAGGGGAGTGCAGTGGTGGGCAGTGAGCCTAGAAGTAATAAGAGGAAGACCCAGGTATTTGATAGGCAACGTGCCCAAAGGGATACCCGAGATTCCACAGAGGGAATCTATAGTCTTATGGGAGACTCCAAAGAGGAAGATATTGGATTTGAGGAGATTAATTTTAAGACTCGAAAGAGTCTCAAAGGAGTGAAGGGTGGACATGATGGTTGAGATGGAGAGGGAATCCGCCTTGGAAAAGATCATAATGTCATCCGCGAAAGCCAAGTGGGAGAGGAGGAGAGATTTACATTTGGGAATAGGGGAGATGAGATGGATGTCAGTAGAAGATTGAATTGAACGGGAAAGGACTTCAAGGGCAAGGAAGAAAAGAAGAGGGGAGAGAGGGCAACCTTGACGGATCCCTCTCCCAAAAGAGAAGTGGCCAGCTGGACTACCATTCACTAGGATGGAGAATTTAGGGGAGGATATGCAGACACGTATCCAGTGGACAAAAGAGGGGGGAAAGCCATCTCGAGCAACACATTGGTAATGAAGTCCTAACTCATAGTATCAAAAACTTTGTAAATGTCAATCTTGAGAAGCGCAGCCGGGGAGTGGGACTTACGTCAAAGCCGCGAACAATCTCGTGGCAAAGGATAATGTTGTCCACAATACTTCTCCCAGCAATAAAGGCTGATTGTTAGGAAGTCTTATCTAGATTAGAATTGTATTTCCTTTTTATTTTTTTATTTTTTTGGAAAGAGATAAAATCTCCACCCCAATCGATTACATGGAATAGAAAATTGATTTTTTTTTTGGAATTGAATTTGTGAGCTCTCTTCTCTCTCTTCCCTCTCTTTTATCCCACAATTCTGGTTTCTTCTCCTTATCTCTCCTGCAGTCTCTCTTTTCTCTCCCACACTTCTTCTTTCTCCCTGTTATCCTCCCCTACTCCTCCAACCTGTTTTTCCCCTACTCCTCCAACTGTATTTCCTTTTTATTTTTTATTTTTATTTAAAGAGATAAAATCTCCACCCCAATTGATTACATGGAATTGAAAATTGATTATTTATTATTTATTTATTTATTTCTTAGGATTTGAATTGGTGAGCTCTCTCTCTCTCTCTCTCACCCCACAATTCTGGTTTCTTCTCCTTCAAGTATTATTCTGGTAACCATTTCAGATCTGTGTTTCTGTTTGTTGAACTTTAATATATATATATATATATATATTCCCGGGGCCTCTTCTGCAGTTGGGATTCATATACTGTTAATTGAGATTTGTGAAATCAGCCTGCAGCAATTTGGTCTCTTCCCTCTTTCCCCTCTCTCTGCTAGAGATTCTCTCATCTTTTGTTATCTTATTTTCTACCTTATTTCTCTCCTATCAGCCTCAACAGAATTCTCTCTCCTTTTCTGGTTCCATACGGAATTTCTAATTTAATTGTCTGAACTTGAATTTATTGAAGGTTTTGATATCCAGAGTAAAATCTGAATATATTAACTTTTATTTATCTTAAACAATAAGCATTTTTATGAAAAACTAACATCAGATAGTAAAAAGGAATAAATATGAAAAATAGTATACCTATCAGAATTTAAAAACTATTAGATACTCTTTAATTTTACAAGTTTGAATGTGTAGCGTCAATATTGATAGAACACTAATTCAATATCCAGATAAATTTTCAAAATAAATAAATAAATAAATGAATATGATTTTGGATAAGGTCTGGATTGTAAGCTATCTGTTTGGGTCCCTCTTTGAATTATAACACAGTTATGTGGAGAATTAAAAAGAGAATAGAAAGAAAAATTGTAGCAGACATGTAATGATGAATAAGAAAAATGGTTCTTTTACTATTTATTTATTTATTGTTCTTGTGCTCTTGAAATGTTCAAATATCATCTGTTAGATACCCAAAAGAGAGTGGTGAGGGGGCATGCGTGGGATTTTTTTTTTTTTTTTTTTTTGGGGTGGGGGGGGTGGGGGTGGGGGACGACACATAAGGAGACAATGGTTTTCGGGGGCTTTCGCTCTTATGCAACAACAACTACTCAACCATTGGGGCAGTTGCCGGGTTCCCTTTACAATGATCCTTCTTGTTTCACTTTCAAGGAATTAAGCTTGTTAAGATGTGTCCCGATAGAGCGTAATTTCTCCATCGTGGACTAAGTTAAGTCTGGGTTTTCTGTTACCTAAACATTATAAATAAAAATAGGAGGACCACAATAGAATACACTGAACTATTGTGGGTTTATCTTTGTGCGTGCGCGTGTGTGAGGTTTTTTTACAAAGCTCATAGAGTTCAATCAGAAATCAAGCTTACAGATTTGATGGCCCATATATTTCATACCCCCAATCTGCAAATGGTGTTGTAATATTTTTGTGGACATCTGACATGAGCGCCACCACTTGATGCGTTTTGTGGCAGGATTGTGTATCTTTTTCTTCCGAGTCAAAGATCTTTGGGGCTGGCAATAATGCCTATATTAAGGTTGTAGGCATCTCTAGTGATGGTAAAGCATGATTGGTCAGTCTCCCTCAACATCTTGGAGGCTTAGGACCAAAGGGGATTTCATTCATGCGCCGAGTCTTCTATCAGTTCTATGTGCTTCAATGGTGAGACAGATTCCCTGCAGTGGCAAGTGATTGCTTCATAAATTTGGAACTTCCATTGGCTAGACCATTAACTGCTTTGACTGCAGCTTTTTTTCTTTTTTGGTATGAGCCATTATAAAACTTTATTCAAAATATCAGATGGGAAGATAGGCAATGGTTGGAAGATCCTCTTTTGGAAGGATTTTTGGTGCTTGGAGGACCCTTATTGGTGGTGTAGTATTCAACCCTTGCCGTTGACAAAGAATATTTTTTTGAAGATGCACCTAACTATATTACGTCTAAGCCAGGTCTCCATAAGAATCTTTGTGACTGAGTACATAGTTTGGTCATGTACTCACTTACTCACTGCTAAATCAAGGGAAAACAGGACAGGTATAGAAGACTAAGGACACATCAAAACTTCAGGCTGTTATAGAGTTGCTCTCAATAAAATTTTCATTCTCCTTATTTTCATCCTCCTGTTCTCACTGCTTTGGTATGCAAGAAAGGCATCACCTCCTGGATCCAGCTCTTTCTTAAACTGTATGCCATGATATTCATGTATCATTCCTACTATCAATCATCCAAATCAGAAGCACAGATAATCATAAATGTTTGCTTTGCCTTCAAGATGAGTTTTATTTGGGTATATGGGGCAGCTTGATCAATCTTTTGAACACCTGGTCATAGTTGTCAAGGCGTCGCCTTGGCGTCCAGGCGGTTTGCCTGGGGCCTAGGCGACAGCCGCCTTGTTGCACTGCATGTCGCCTTCTGTTTCGGCACTTATTTATGCCAAATATCATTCAAGTAAATGTTTTTAATATTTGTTATTTCATTTACTTAAGATATTATTCATAAATAAGCAAATACCCCCTATTTGAATCCAATAAAAATAGTTTAAAAATCAAATTCCAAAAGGATAAAAAGTCAACCCCCCAGTCCAAGAACAAAAATTGGATTTTGGTTATAGGGACGATTTTCAACTTTTAAATGCTAGGGTTTTCTCAATTATGAAAATTTTATAAATTCTATCATGTTAAAACATTGCTAAAAACCAAAAGTCCGGTAAAAAAATATTTTGTTTTGATATTCATAAAATTATTTTCATTCAGGCGATTTTAACAGTATTCGCGCACTTAAAAATAAGTTTGACTGAAGCATTACTTTGTCATTGCAACTCAGATTTAAGTAATCTTAGACTTGTTTGAAAGCTGGTTTTATATTATAACTAATACAAAAAGTCTCATGTAAAAATAAAATCATTTGACCAGTCAAACTTATTATAGAATAAGAGCATTTCTCTAAATATTGATTTTTTATAACTTAATATGACTTAATGTTAATTTTTTATGGTTTGATGTGGCTAAATGTTGATTTTTAATGACTTGATGTGGCTTAATCTTGATTTTTTATGATACAAGGTATATATAACTTACTAAATAATGTTAGAAAATAGGAAAAATAAAAAATAACACTTGTTCGCCTAGTTCGCCCTAAGGCGGGCGCCTTCTCACCTAAGCGCTTAGACAACCCTCTACCGCCTTGGTTCGCCTTGGCGCCGTGACAACTATGCACCTGGTAAAATCAGATGTGGAATCCTTTGCTACTAGCCTACCATCTGCAGTCATCTGGTCAAATAGGAACTATAGGACCTTTGAGCTGCACCTTTTGCTAGTGTATAGGATTGTTGCCAATGCAATCTTTCTGAGCCTTCTTTGTTGAAGATTATGGGAATATGACCATGAGTGATAGTGCAAAGTGGATCTCCATTTCTGCATAGTTTTTGGGCTTGTCTTGTATTTGAGGTGGAAGTTCAGTTCAGTACAGTAGATCTCTTTGTACCTTTACTTTGAGGTGGTTCTTTAGTATACAAGCTGAGAGTCTGAGACATAGTCACAGCATTCCCAGGGAATTTAAATTTTTGAGGGGCAGACATGGGAAGGGGACCAGCTCACTGAATGGATAGTCTTCTGTAGTCCAAGTTTGTATCGCAGTCAGAGAAGTGCAGTTGTGTAGTCTACACATAGATAGATTCTCATGGAATGGCAGCCACTGACTGACGAAGGAAATCCCTTTGTGCTCACAGGAAGTCCCTGTGCTCCCATAGCTAAACACGAAGATTCAAATTTTGGTAGGAATACAAAAGAATGAGAGGGATTATCTGTTATTAAAAGATGGACTGACCCTCACAACGTGGTGCCTACTCTTGGGCCAGTGGAAGAATGATGTGGCCAATTTGAACCATTGGATGATACTAGGAGGAAACTTGAGTCTTATATTGCATAAATCTTATCTTACAACTGAAGGGGTATTGCCCTTTTATAGACCCACTCACGAGTCACGACAGACGGACTTTAAGCTAGCACAAATCCACGGACTTCAAACTATTACAAACCCACACTTTCAGAGAGTTCCGGATTTCACACTAATACAAATCCACACTAACTTATGGTAAAGTAAACAAATACTTAGTCTGAAGAGTAATAATTAGTTGTGTCAGCTGTGGATGCCACGTGGAGACCTGCCATTTCTTCCGCTGATTGATTTACCAGAAATTCAATGTATTGCTGTTGGATGTGGATAATGAGAGGATGACAACCAGTTCAGTTGCTCAAGAAAATTGCACAACAACTTCCTCCACTGCAAATACCTACATCTCTTGTCATCCTCTCATTACCCACATCCAACAGCAGTACATTGAATTTCTGGAAAATCAATCAGCAGAAGAAATGGCAGGTCTCCACGTGGCATCCACAGCTGACACTACTGATTATACTCTTTCAGATTAAATATCTGTTTACTTTACCAAAAGTTAGTGTGGATTTGTATTACTGTGAAATCCAGAACCCTCCGGAAGTGTGGATTTGTGCTAGCTTAAAGTCCGTGTGTCGTGAGTGGGTCTATAAAAGGGCAGTCCCCCTTCAGTTGTAAGAGAAGACTTGTGCAATATAAGACTCAATTTTCCTCCCTTGACTGGTGACATGTCAAAGTTGGTGGCCCAAGTCAACCATATGATGACACACCTTTTAGTGGACTATACCCTTGTAATTTCAGTCAAACTGCCTTGCTCGTTTCTTGACTTTATGATTATTTTCCAAGGATATGTTTTGCATTTGGCTGGAAATTTGACAGGTTGCATAGAAGAGATGGACCTATTTGTTCACCAATCCAGGTGTCATGTAGCACTGTAGCAGTTGGAGGCCACCTATAGTCCTAGGCCTAGCAAAAAATGCAATCTAGGCCAACATTATGAGACTACTTACTAGTTTATTTGAGGCTGCTGGTCAACCCAATCTTGTTTCATGCAACAAAATTTTTGTCTACTTGCCAGGATGGTGATGAATTTTCTGCCTGATGAGTGCCAAAATTAATTATCTTGCAATGTTAAATTATTAAAACTAGATAAATATATTAATATGAAAACAAAATTAATATATATCCTTGTGCTAATTTGAATCCTCATCAGTTGAGTTTTATCCTTTTTGTCCTTTGAATGTAAAGATTGGATTTGCTCATCATTAAGGTTCAGCTTGGATCGTGAAAGTCCACACAGAAAGTAATTGCTTGATTTACATTAGATATGTAAGTTACATAACAATTGGATCTGGTCCACCTTTTGGGGTTTGATTGCTATAATGATGTGAAATTGGTAGCCTCTTTAGGAATTTGATCTGCCAGCTGGACTACTCTTGCCGAATTAAATGCAAATCAGACCAATTTGTATTTAGACTCTCGTGATCAAACTCCTCATGAAGGAAGGGGAGAGGAAGAGATTAAGAGAACCTTGCTGGCACAGTACATTCTATTTTGTTTAATCAGTATGCATGCCAAAAGTGAAATCTTTCTTACAAGATGCTGTATGTCTCTTTTGGTATTTTTACCAGTTAAGTGTTTGAAACTTTTGACCGACTGCCAATACAATAATTTCTTTAGGTCCTCCACTACTTGGAAACTCTAAGACCTCATCAACTGCTTGAGCAGATGGTTTGCACTGCCTTCAAAGTATCCTCTGACACTCTTAGTCAGACCTCTTTTGGTGGTCTAAAACAGATGACGACCAGAATGGATCAGCTGTACCTGACAATAGCATCCATTTTGAAGCCTTTGCAAGGTGCATACTGTCTTCCCATTTATCTGCATCTTGTTTGCAGTTAGCATTTCTCACATAGTGCAAGATTTTCTGAGTTCTACTGATGTATGTGTGGATAACAGCAAATGTCTTGCCTGAGAAGGTTGAGATGATAGATGACCTGAGGAGATTATGTGTCATCTTTGAACATGTGGAGAAGCTTCTAATCCTTGCAGCTTCCATGCATCGTAAGCTATCTCAAGCACCACGTCTTTCAGAAGCAAGTTTCAGTGACTGTTACAGTTATTATAGCCCAAGAATGGGAACAGGCAAATTAGAGAGCAACATTCGGAAGGTAAATGCCACAGAAGTATCTTTGGTGATAAGATTCTTTGCATTCCCATCTTGTAGGGCTGTAAATATGGTCAATAAGAAGAGTGCAGATTTATGTGCTGTGTGGAACCAATCATATGATAAACATTAAGGAGATCAACCACATTATTCTAATGAGTGGCTGGCATAGTTGTCTTGGCGTTGCCTAGGCATCCATGCTTTTCCGAGTTTACATTGATTTATGTTTATTGCTTTGTTTTTTGATGAATATGCTTATACTATGTCATATGTTTTTTTATTATATGTTGGTTTCCTCATATTAAGTCATTACTGGCATAATTATATCATATTGTATTGATATGTTTTCTATGTTATATTTAAGCATAATAATATAAACTCATCGTTGCTATATTACTTTTGGAGAAGTGAGGAAAGACATGCATAGTTTAGGTTTGTCCAAGTATGACCTTGAATAAATATGATTGAAGAGCAAGAATCCATGTAGCTGACCCCATTTAGGTGAGATTTTACTGATTTTTTGTGTTGTATCTTTTTACTTTTACTCTTCGTTTTCTGTCTTTGATTGGGCCCATATAGCCGACTCCATTTAGTTGGGATAAGGTTGAGTTGTTTGTTTGTTTGTTTGTTTATGATTGCTATTACATATACTGAACACCTAGGGCGCCTTGGCACCGAGATGCTCATCCAAGGCCTTGGGGCACCTAATCACTTTGACAACCATGATGAACAGTCAGAAGTATCTGATCTGTAACATTATTTTGTTGGTCATGAGGGCCACAGCATGGAGATGCGGATTAAAGTCTAAGGGCAGGCACCTTGTGCCGAAAAAAAAAAAAAAAAAGATGACCCAATTCGTCCCTCCCAGGGCCCCATGTAAGCAGGACTGCACCAGGTTCCAGTCTCTTTCTCTGAATAATATCATAAAGGTCTAGAGAAGTATACTCATCGGATAGTTTCTTGACTTGGGTATTGATTTTGGCTGATGCTTCTACATGCGTCTGTGATATCTACAGACCATATTCATCAGGGTGAATGGGGTTTTAGTACATCCCTTAATCACAAAAATTTTAGGAAATTTTGTAGTATTGTCTGATTTACTGATCTCACTGACCATTTCTGAATGACCAAAATTATTCATTAACAAATAACTAAATCAATGGCTGTCTTTTTTTTTCCCCCTTCTGGGGGGTGGGGTAGAAATGGCTGTCTATTTCAATGAATGGACTGGATGGTCCGATCCAAACACTTTTTCTTTATTATTTTTTTTACCTATTATGTATTGCTTGCCATTTCGCAGACCAGCATTCTAATCCAAATGGTCAGACCTGTGATTTTTAAAAATATAGGACGGTTCAGGATGGTCAAGGGTCCTGTCAGGCATCCTGAACCATCCTAGATGTCCTTACCAATCATTCTAGACCTTCTCACATGGGCAAAAATGGAATACTTGGTGGGCAGCCGGGACAGCCACCAGTCGTTCCCTTCAAACACTGCATCAGACAATTGAGAACTAATACCAAATTGTCCGGGTTCTTGTCCATCTTAAAAATAGGACTTATTATCTCGTGGTTATGGTTCTTGCTTAGGAATTCAATACGAAGCAACAGGTGCGGAGGTATGAGAGACACATTGTGGAGAATCTGTTTACACCACCTACAGCCAACCAATCATGGAGAAAAGTTCTAAGCATGGGCAATCTTCTTAATGGCCATGAGCCGGTTGTGAGGGAAATCATTTTCTTCATACAGGATAGCATGAGCCATGATCATTACGGGGATCGGAGGAGCCCCCACGAAGATATCGAGACACATCGGATGTACATATGTGGAACATCTAATGATCTCCGGGTAGCACATTCTGTTACCTCATGTGATTAATCTTTCTAGCATTTCTTATTGTCATTCTAATGTAATTATCTATTGATAGATTTGTTTCTTATGTTTATTTAGTTGAAATAAATTGAAGAACATTTTTGAAAGACTCATTATCATTTTTGTTTAATCGATATAGATTGAATAAATATATAGAACACAAACAAAAAAAGTAAATATGATGCAGAGCAAAGCCTTGAATCAAGCATAAAAATTCTCTTGAGGCATGACTAGGCAGAATTAATGTAAGATCTACAAACTGTGCAACTTGTTCTTGGAACCAGAAATTATTTGCATTTCAGTGTACCGCAAAGTGAAAATGTTCTTGCTGGCATGGCCATGTTCTCTGAGCTAAATTTACAGTCTATTTTTGGGATTTGGAGTCCTCGGAAGCTCCTGTAACCTGGACTTGAAGTATGTGAAAGAGAGAAAAAGAACCAATAGAACTAGAAGAATGCTTTGTCAAGCCTGCTGCCTGGGTTTATTGAGGATTTGGATTATCAACTTTAGACAACATGTTCAGAATAGGCTAGGCATTTGGAAAAACATAGACCTAAGAACCCTAGTAGAATGAGGATGATGTGTCAGAAATAGTCGGGATAGCTCAGCTGGTAGAGCAGAGGACTGAAAATCTTGTCCCAGTCAAATCTGGTTCTGGCACATGGTTAATTTCTAGAATTAGAATAGATACCCATACAAATTCATTGATATGGATCGACATACATGTTCATTAAGTCATGATTATACCATTATTGTCTTAGGCTGGCAGAACATTCCTCACTAAATCTGTTCTGCAACACTTTCCCACCTACATGANATCCTGACCGTTGATGATGCACCTTCCACGTGTCGCTCGCTGCACCTAGCAAAACATGGAACAACAGAAGATCAGAACAATAGAGGATTTTTATCCGGGGGGGGGGGGGGGGGAGCAGTAGGATTTGTCTCATAAAGCTGAAATATATTTAAGTCCCTTGGATCGGCGCCAAAATAACTTGATCAAACATGGTTTAGTCATATGGAATCTTCGGTGCTTGTTCAGGTGTACGTATGAACCACACAAGCTGAGAAGATCCAGTGTATTGCCACAGCCTGATCCTTGATGCTCCTGACCAATAAGAAAGGTCGTAGGATCATCTTCTCCATCGGTGTCAGCGCAAAAACACTCTAGCCCTCAGAACAGGATCTGAGCCACATGGCTGAATCCCAACCATCGATTTCAAATAACCAGAATATGCCTTATTACAATCAGCCGCTATTGCCGTCAAACCTTTGTGCTAAAGGCCCCTTAGTGCGAATTTAGAAAAATTACAAAGAGCTGCCTCAAACTATAACAATAAATGATGAAAACCACTACCAACACCGAGAGCTTTTGCCAATTCTAGATTTGGGATTTTCGGACCAATTTCACGAAAACGGCCATAACTTCTTCATAAGACTTAGGATTAAGTAAAAATGAAAAGGGTATGAACCACGACTCGATGGTCTACAAATTTTCAAAAGACTCGATCATCAGACTCACATAAAAAAAGATCTAAATTCCCCTAAATATTGCAGAAGCTGTAACTTCTTTATACGATATCGAAATGGGACAAAATCTGGTGCGTTGAAAAGAATTAATTATGATTGTACTGTTACATGGAGGATACATCTTCTAAAAAACCTATTTTCAATATCGAAAATGCCCCCGAATATAAATATGCCAAATTTACCAATGTTGGTCCGAAAATTCGCATCACCTACCATGGATGACTCAACTCACTTCAAACACTTCATACACCACTATCATCTCATCGGAGAGACCGTACGCTGCACATCACCAGTGTCGGATACCTCACCCCAACTGACGACCTCATCACTACCAT
The DNA here is from genome assembly GCF_013358625.1 of Macadamia integrifolia. Lineage (NCBI taxonomy): Eukaryota > Viridiplantae > Streptophyta > Magnoliopsida > Proteales > Proteaceae > Macadamia > Macadamia integrifolia. Next base: position 18,887,143 of record NC_056568.1, read on the forward strand.
GTGGCCGAGGTTGTTAACAAGGATAACTAGAAAACAACACTCCTATCTGGACCGATTTTTTCTTAATAGACTGAATCTAAATGAGGTTTCTAACCATTAGCTTCAGTTCTCTCAACTCATTATTAATGCCACCACTGATCATTTCTTTGAGTTCTTGGATTTCATCCATTAGTTTGGAGATAATGTCATTCATAATCGGCAAAGTGAACTTCGACTAGTCCATTTTCTAGATACTTAGGGAGGAATGACATTGGTTACGTTGGAATTGGATTTGGTTCTTAATGACTTTGAAAATTAGGAAAGAAACGACTAGCAATTGAAAGGTGAAAGATCAATCTTTATCAGATTGAAATACTGCCACATTGAAATGAACCTTAATTTAGTCTAAAATCCGCTTAGATCCCTAATCTTATATGGAGGTCCACAAAGATCAGGGCCCATTCAGGACAGATGGTGTACGTTGAATCAGGCATCAAATTATTATGAAGATGTTTTGTTTAATAATGACAACGATAATGGTTTAATCGAAGTCTCCATCAACATCCCAAAGGACATTGGCCTACTGTAGAATCTTGTGACTCTTTAAGTTGGATCCGGCTAGTCTCCTTATATTCAATCCCCGATGTCTTGCCAAGTCTACCTGGGAAATTGACACGTGTACATAATGGATCCAATGACTGTCATTCTTTGCCCAAAAAACAAAAAAACCACCCATCTTTGTCAGAAACCCACACCCGACACCCGAGCGCCATATCTTACCCATACGAGATTTATCCTCTGTTTTCTCTACTGTGCCCTCTCTTCCCATCTTCAAAGCTTGTGCTAGGGGGCTTCAGCGGTTTTTGTGGCAGATGGCCGGTTTTTTGTTCTGAAAACTGGGTTTCGTTGGTGGGTTACTGGAGGTTGGGTTTCTGGAAGGAGGGATTTCTAAATTTTTTTTTCTTTTCTTCTGGGTTTTCCTTGGTGGAGTCGTTGTTGGTGTTTTAACGAAAAGGAGGAAGTGGTGGTTGGTAGTTTTGTCTTCTGAAATTTTGAAGATTGGATGGATGGATGGATAAGAGGAGGGTTGTTAGAGTACTAACCCCTCAAAATGTTCAGTGTGGGAATTCGGAATTCTGAAGTTGGAAGGTGGGCTGTCCAAGTGAAGGAAGGACCAAGGAGGATAAGATTTGAATGTGTGTTTGTTTGTTTTGCTCAAGGAGGATAGGTACTGCTTCTATCTGCTCAGCATTTCTGGAATCTGGTTTTGGGTTTTTAAAAGGCTCAATATTTGCAATTATTTTGAACCTCCATTTTTGTTCCTTAATTCCATTTTCTTTTCTTGTGACATATGACTTGTGAGTCGAGTAGATTTAGACACATCCATTTTTTAGATCGGCAGTTGGGAATTTTACCTAGGTCGCCTTTGATCACCGGGGTCAGCAAAACCACGCCTCTGTAGACGGAGAAGCTCTGGGGGAGGGCAGTTTGGGAGAGAAGAGATCGGAAGAGGGTCTCGGCAGTTTGGGAGAGAAGAAAATGGAAGAGAAGAGATCGGAAGAGGAGAAGAGATCGGCAGTTGGGGATTTTACCTAGGTCACCTTCGATCACCGGCATCGGCAAAACCACCTCTCCTTATAGATAAAGATCAGATTCCATATGAGGAACACAGTCTCTGCAACTCCTTCAGTGGGATTGCTCCCTGTTGTTCAGTAGGTCTGAGATTTGAGCTTTCATTTCACGACCTTACCTGGAGAGAAAAGTCAAAGCCGTTTCATGAAAATGTGATCGGATTTGGAAGCCGCGACGAAAAATGCCGGTGAAAGGAGTGCAACGAACGAGGTGGGAAGAAAAGGGCATAGTAGAGAAAATAGAGGAAAAAATCTCGTACAGGTAAGGGCATGGCGGTCGGGTACGGATTTTTATTAAAGTCGGGTGTTTTTCTGGGAAAGACTGATAACCGTTGGATCCGTTTTGTACACATGTCAACTTCCCAAGTAGACATGGCAAGACATGGGCAATTGAGGATAATTGAGGATAAGGAGAGGAGCCGGATCTCTTTTAAGTTTGGTTGACTTTCAACAACTCCAGTAGATGCCATAACTTAATTTTTGTTTTGTTTTATTTATTTATTTATTATTATTTTTTAATATACACAAGCTATAAAACAGACAAGTCACATCAAACAAGTTGCACACAAAAGTTAGCCCACATTGTGGGTGTTGGGTCAATTCCACTTTGAAATAGAGAAGACTATGTATAATTTTGGTTCAAGATCGGCCCTATTCCTTAGGCTAAGACTGTTGGATAATATACTGTATCACTTACCCCAGTCCTTGATGTTGTTGGACGGGCTAAGCAGAAATGGATCAAGATCCTACCAAATGGTTGATTCACCAATTAGAGTTAGTTGTGCTAGTCTTAGTGTATCAATCTATGTTTTGAATGCATGTATGCAATTGATCTTCAATAGGACATAAGGTTCCCTTACTACAACAAGGAGCATCGAATATACCTTACACCGGCCTTCGCCATTGGTGTTCAAACAATACGTTGATGCATCCCTTTAATATACCCGAAGGTGTTGGAATGGAGGGTTAAGAGTTAACCATGGGGGCCCCATGAACCTTCATTCCAATCCCATAGCTACTTGTCCTATGAGAAGCTATGCATAGTGCAATGCAAGTGCATGAAAGTGTAATGCATGATTTTTGTTAGTTAGAAAAAAACCCTAGCAAACATGTTCTTTGCAAAAAAGGCTCAAACAATAATTTTACAAACAAAGTAAGCAATCATGTGCCACCTAAATCTAGAAATCCTCAATGGACTCGCCACTGTGAAGTTTAGTGGGGTTTCACATACCTCTCATTGTGAAAAGAGCGTTGTGAGTCCGACAGTCTCTGTTGATTAGGAATCGCCACCTAAATTAGGGTCTAGGTACCATCACTAATTAAAATTGAAATTGAAACGACTCCATCCTAATTATCTAACCACGAGTTAGGGTTCGTGTCGGATTGTGATCCAAGGAAGGGGTTAAGCACTTCCGTCCACCAGGTAAAAACTATACTTTAACCTTAGGTAAGCACACATTATTATTGAATGGGCTATCTAGGTTTGTGTACACAAGCATCAATATCACACAAGCATTGAAAAGAAAGAACGACCAAAATGTAAAGGAATAGGGCAAAAATCCACATACCTATATCTAGCTGCTCCGCATGGCTAGTATACTGAATGTAAAACAAACATGTTGATATAACATGTAAAGCATGGTCATACCCTAGAGTCTAGCATTCAACATGCTAGAAATGCTATGCAAGACAAAATTGAAAGAAGAGGGGTGAAATCAACATACCTCTGTCCAGTTGCTCTATAAAGTTAATATACAGAATGTAAAGCAGACATGCTGGTGCTATACAAAAGATCATGGTGAAACCCTAATCTATCATTTGTACAAGGTGGGAATTACAAAACTTCTAGTAATGGCATGTATGCATAAATCATGAGATCTAAGCATCTTAAGTATAAAAAATATGAGAATTGAGAAGTACATACATTGAAAATATGATCATGAAAAAGAAAGGTATAATATCATAAAGAATTATCGCAAAGTGATGCAAACATGTCAAATTGCCACTGAATATGCAAAAGCATGATAGATGAGCGTGGAGAAGCATTGAAGACTTGTAGACATGAAGTTTGGAATCATAAAGATACAAGTTGATGGTTGAATATAAGATACAGAGATATTGTATCAAAGAAAATGAAAGTAAAGTATTTTGCAAAATTTCACATTGCTCTCGGGAGGCAAATTGTATTGTTGATTTCTTAGCTAAGGAAACAGCTAAATCAGGTACCCCGGGGAGAGATGTAATCTTTCCAAATCATATAACAGAAGAACTTAGTCATGATGCTCAATCTAGGCCTAGGTACCATTTCTGTGTTTGCTAATTCTTTCCCTGCTGATGGTAATGCCGAAGGTTGGGTTTAAGAATCATGCTTTATTCTATTGCGTAATTTTTTGATTTTTTTAATTGATCCTTTTAGCGAAATAAAAAAAGATGAAGATAAAGTGCTCAAGAGTCATGTAAAAGAAAATGACAAAAATACCCCTATGCCTTAAGAAGACCTAAAAAGGGAAAATAGCGAAAATAGAAGGGAAAACCTCACGTGATAAATCAGCGGCTAAAACCATGAGTTGAAAAAGGACGCAAACTTGATTAAATTAATTGAAAAACATTTTAAAGAAAAATATGTAACACTTATGTACAAATCATATTACCAAGAATGCCCTTGGGTCTAGACATGCATTAAAAAGTAAGAAATGTGAGAAATGGGGATGGGATGATCTTATACCTAAGGACATAGGTTAAAAACATGTAAACTAATTGAAAAATCTTTAAACCATCTTAGAAGTCAAAGAAAGTTAACATGAAATAATATTGTATAGGTAAAAAACAAAAAAATCCAAAACCTTATCCCAAGATAAGGGGGCTGGCTCCATGGAGATTCCAAGAAAGGACGAGCGTAAGAATCCATACAAAAGATATTGATGGCTAATTATAATAAGTGGCGGCTGTCAACCTGACATACCACTACAGATCAACCACGAGCTTATAACGATAGACTATAATAAGGTTACCAGCTGTCTACTTTGACATACCAATCTAGCCAAAGCATCCTATATGCATTACATCCACAACCAAGACAATCCATCACTAACCTACTTTTATAAAAGAAGAATGAGATAACGAATTCTTGGCAAGCACGAAAGTAACAATTTGAACACACAGCTCAGCATTGAAAACTATATAATCATTCTTGATTAATTAAAACATCCATGGCAAATGGCTTCTTAGTGGTTTTTGTCTTTCATAAATCCAAGAATTTCACCTCTGACTATGAAATACGAATGCCCTTGATTGTATAATTAAAAAACATTGATTCAAAACGGGTAAGTAATCTATCAGAATCTTGACCAAACACGGTAGAAAATCCGGTAAAATTAGTAGACAAACCATTAAAATTCCGTGAAATTCATATTGGAAAGAAGAGACCTAGATATACAATTATTAAGAAGGAAGATTTATGAAAATTATGATTAAAACAAGTGAAAAGCGGTTTTTTTTTTTGCTAGAATGTAATTTTATAAAAGAAAAAGAAGAAAAATAACGAAAATACAAGGAAAATCTTCCACAGAGAGCGAGCCTGGGATCCCACCTTCGGCATTGCCATCAGCAGGAACCCAAGCAACGCACAACCAAAATCTATAATTAGGTCTACTGATTACATCAATAGTCAGCATCTCAGAAATATGTCCAGAAACGTCACTTTTAAAGATGTAGACTTTGCCTTTGCCACCTTCATCGCCAAATAATCTGCAATGTAATTTGCCTTTCTAAAATTGTGGGTAATCTTCCAGGTGACAGATGCCAAATATGGTCTAATATGAATCCATCTCTGGAGTGCAAACCAAGGAATCTTTTTCTGATTCACCACCTCGACCACTGCAGTAGAATCCGATTCTATCCAAAGGAAAGGAATATCCATCTCTTTAGCTTTCATCAATCCATGCATAAGACTTTCTATCTCAACTACATATATACCTTTGACACTCGAATAGATGCTGTAGTTCACCAAGAATCTTCCCGAATGAAGTGAAAACAACGACTGACTCAGAAAGATCTTGATAGATTGCAGACCTACTACGGTATAAAACCTGAATTAAGAAAAAAAAAAAAAAAAAAGAAACATAAACATGATAATGTAAAATTTCTAATGTATACTGTAGAGACATAAGACTACAATCAAGGATGAAAAACTGTGTAGAACATATTGGCAAAGAAAGAAAGAAAAAAGAAGAATATAAAAAAATCATGAAAGATTATAGAAAAATCAAGTATGAAAGATAAGGCATAGGGGTAGAATGTGATATAAATGGTTCAGAATAAAATCCCAGATTGCATATAACTATGCACAACACCGCTGCTGTACTGAGGGCAGCAGTGACATGTGCTCATTATGGCGGGTGTATCTCCATAAGAAAACATAGTATTAAATGAAACAAAAACCAAACAAAAAATATACTCGATTTCCTATAACTTTCATGAAGGATGCATGTGGGTTGGAGTGGCCTAGGCTCAGGTTTCAGTCAAGTCAGATCTGGTGTGCAGAACAGCAAGAGGTTCAACCAAAGTTGTTCTTGAATATGAAATGCTTCCTCTCAATAGTGTGGGGTTGTATGGGATTCTTTTTTTTTTTTTGGCTAAAGATTCGGAATTTTATTAAGAAAGGAGAAAAAAAAGGAAGGAGAAATAATTCTCAAGAGAAACTAGATTTAAAAACCCCAACCTTCGGCATGTCCATCAGTAGAGGAAGAAAAATCTACGAATACATAAATCAAAACTTGAGCCTTGAATCCGTGTCATGAGCAAGATCTGATCTGATATGAGAAGGGAAAGGACATCCAATCTAGATTCTCCTGATTTTGCTGCTTCTCTAGCTAGGAAATCAGCCATTACATTTGCTTCGTGGAAGTAGTGAGTTATCTTCCAACTGATTGAAGCTAAGAAATCCTGGCAAGATATCCAATCATGATAAGCATACCAAGGAATAGAACAAGCTTGACCACCACAACAATTGTTGTTGAGTCTGATTCAATCTAGAGAGCATCCACATTCAAATTTTTGACCAATATAATACCTTTAAGAAGAGCTCTAAATTCTGCATAATAATTCGATTGGACTTAAAATTCTTTGAATACTTAATTGTATTTATAGCTTTGAGTGCCCTTATATCTTCTAAGGCAATAGTTTCCATTTTAGTGGGATCTACTTCCTTGATGGAAGTGGTCAATATGGCTATGTATGAGAATAAAATATTCTCCCATAGCCATAAAATCTTTGTTTTATCCCCAAGGTTTCTATAGCCTTCTAGGGTGTACTAGGGCCTTAGATTGTATCTAGGTACGTGTTTTAGGGAGCAAGGAAGTGATATAGTCAAGATCTCTCGCAAACATTTACAAAATCCAGATCTTATTGTAGAATCGGCACAAAGTGAGATTTTCCCGACACAAAGTGAACTTCAGCCGACATCAGCCATGGGCCAAATGATGCCTAGCCGACTTTAGCCAGACTGCATTTGATGTCGGCCAAATTGCAAATGGTGTTAGTCTGGGTCAGTATGAAAACTAATCCAGGTTGGCTTCTTGGGTTGGATCCAGTTGGTTCTTTTCTTGAACTGGGATTAGTTGATGGTTTTTGGGTTGGTCTTGATTCATTCTATGTATGTCAAAGTCGTTCATTCTATGTATGTCAAAGCTATTAACCATATTTTGAAATCATATTTTGTTAAGTTATTATCTCTTTAACCAACATGGGCACTTAGGACATTGCTTAGGTCAAGGGGGAGAAACACCTTACCATAGTTAAAGGAGCCTGTCACATTTTCAAGAGAATTTCACTTCATTATCGCCTGACCACTCCAGGGTGACAAGTATTTGTCTTCACATGGCCATAATTTGTAAACAAAAAATTATAAAATAATGGGGTGAGTTCGAAAGCTTAGTGACTAAAACCTGCTAAGATAATTCCACACCGAATAAGCATGCATACTCATGAAACCAAAACCATAAAGAACCATAGTTCAAACATTCACAACATATCAATCTTAGATTACTCAAACTATGATGAATTTAGCATTTCAATAAATACAAGGTCTATTGGCAGAAGTCTCACCCAAATGTCACTTTGTATCTATATGCCTCACCCGTGGTCTCTTGACCAGGTCTTACCATTAGGTTTCTTGACTGGGTTCGACTATAGCACGTCTCTTGACAGCTACTCACTTCACTGTGTGATCTCTTGATCGGGTCTTACCATTTAAGTCTCTTGACCGAGTCTTATCTCAGCACGTTTATCCACAATAGAATCCCCCAAAAGCATTAACAAAATAGTCATAATTTCCATCCATTGCTTAAAACATATAATAATTCCATCACACATTGTAATATGCAAACCACATCCATTAGAATATCATGATTCGTCAATATAAATATCGCTATATCATCACCACAATCACAAATAGACACACCTACCTACACAAGAAAACTATATAAGAGAGGATTCACTCGCCTCAATGCGTTAAACACTATTCCAAGAGAAACACGTTCAACACAATTCCAAGTGAAAACCAAGCAAATAAATGAAATCGAGCTCAAGTAACTCGTCACCTATTAACCCAAAAACCACCCAACAGTGGGTTAGTAAACAATAGGAAACCAAATCACCAAAGTCCTCTGGGCTCAACCCTCACAACAGCAAAACATAACCAACCGGTTTGAACTGGTTCTGTAATCCAATTTGAACTAGATGGTTATAGGGGCCAACTGGTTCAGACCGGTTATGAACTGGTTTGAACCGCATGCACCCAGAAATCTAACTCTTCCCTCACAGAGAATTTCTCATCCAACTTTGAGTGCGATTTCAGCTCATTTAGAAGCGAAATTGGACAAAATCTATTTCTAACAAAATTGAAGCACTATGAGTCTGGTTTCTAACAAACTTAGAATAAACTCATTTGGAGTTCAAATGGATGAGTTATACTATCCGGAATGAACAGAGGTAAGTCAGCTAGAATAGGATAACATTTATGAAATGGTTTTTAACTCTGAAATTTCAGATTTACGCTCCACCTTTGAGCCCCGATTCACATGCATGTTAATTCCTACCCATAATCATATTTTAAATACATTCTTATCATACATTGCGCATTTAATTAATCAATATCAATATGCATCACAAAAAGGTTTGTTAAATGGTTGGAAGTTAAAACTCTAACCTGAAATTGTGGCTTCAAAGATTCAAGAAGTAGCTGAGGTATTAGGCTTAGAAAATTTTCAAATCACTCTAACTTTCACTCTTTCTTCTTCATTGCTCTTGCATGCAAGGGAAAACTCAAAGCTATGGAGTTCCAAGCTTCAACTCAAACTCACTCTCTTACATCTACTTTAAATCCTAAAGTAACGTTTTTCCTTTTCTTCTCACACCCTTTCCTAACAAATAGAACAACATCTAACTTGTTATTTCTTCTCCTTCCTCATTTTTTCCTTCTTCCTGTTCTCTCTTTTTCTCTATTCCCACTCAACAGTATTACAACAATTTAGGAAGAAGAACAAGACTTAAGGGATTTTCTTTCTTTTGTTAAACAGATTAAGATTTGTGAATCACCCCATTTGGTTCACAAAAAATGTAAAACTAGATTTAAGGGGAAAAAAAGACTGTTAAAACCAAATTTAAGGAAAAAAAAAAAAAGACAATGTTGAATAATAATAATAATAATAATAATAATAATAATAATTATTACACCTACAACTAAGCAATCACAAAAAGGTAAAACCAAACTTATAAAAAAAAAAAATAAAGTAGTATACCTAATATTAATTTTACTTTGAGAATGATTATTTTCTATGGAGAATTTTTTATTTTTTTAGTCGATTCTATGGAGAAGTTTAGGTATAGTAAGCGAAGTGTGGATTGACATGCATAAACTCAACGTTGTCCAAAGTATGACCTTGGATAGAGCCTATTGGAGGGCTAGGATCCATGTTGCCTATCCATTTAGATGAGATTCTCCTAACTTGTTGGGCTATGTCTCTTTCCTCTTACTTTCATCTATTTATTCTCATCTCTCATTTCTCATCTTTTTGTCTCGGCCTTCCTCTATTTTCAGTTTGAACATTTTTTTCTCTATTTTGTTTTGCATGGATCCATGTAGTAGATCACATTAAGTTGGGTTAAGATTGAGTTTCTTGTTGTTATTGTTGGGCTAATGACCTTTTTTAAATGACAAGAGGGTAATAGATAAACCCTTTTTCATTTTCTAAGTACGAGTTTATAACTAACGTTTTGTTCCTTGGATTTTGCAATGAGGGAGGAATGACTGAATATATCAAATTGGGACTTTAAGGCACCGTTTCATAACATTTCTGTTGTTTCTGTGTCTAGAAACAGCAGAAACGGCTTTTCATGTTTCCTGAAACAAAAATAGATTTTTTATTATTTGATAAACCTATTTCTCGAATTTTTTTTTGCAGACATAATACCACTAAAAACCCCAATAGTATCACCGGATGCCCAAAAAGGAGAGAGGCCGGTTGCCTCTTGTTAGGTTTAAATAATTGAGAGATCTATCGGGCACAAAAAAATTTTTTTCTCTCAAATTCGTTGCTAGAAACGACTTTAAGGAAACAAGTCGTTCTAGAATTATAAATAGGCATACATTTTGATTTATGTTTCTAGAAAAGGGTGAAACGGAACAACTTTATCATACGCTTTTTAGACTGTTTCTCCGTTTCTGGGAACAAGAAAATGCAGAACGACAGAAACGAAATATTATCAAATGGTGCCTAACTTTGTAACAAACTAGAAGATATATATATATATATATATATATCCTGAACTTTTTCTTTCTCATTGTTTCTAAACTTCATTCTCTCCCTTTGTCCCTTTCTTCCCCATTCCTATAACCAATATGAGCACCCTCTAACCCCCATCCCTCCCCTCCCCACCCCCC